>NW_028301721.1:1202674-1353008 GCF_037042655.1 Diuraphis noxia
TGTATTGTAAATACGTGTTTTAGATGTAAAATAATGTGAACTTAACGATAAAAATATAAAAAGTATGATTAGTTCAATACAAATGACTTTAAACGATATTTAGCGGAATTATCACCATTTTTTACCCAATTTTTTCCCAAATTTTTTTTCTATTTTTTGTATTCACCCAAATGTATTGTAAACACGTGTTTTAGATGTAAAATAATGTGAACTTAACGTTAAAAATATAAAAAGTATGATTAGTTTAATAGAAATGACTTAAGACGATATTTAGCGGATTCATCACCTGTATTTCAAAATTTTTTCACGACCTTTTATATTCACCCAAATGTATTGTAAAGACGTGTTTTAGATGTAAAATAATGTGAACTTAACGATAAAAATATAAAAAGTATGATTAGTTCAATACAAATGACTTTAAACGATATTTAGCGGAATTATCACCATTTTTTACCAAATTTTTTCCCAAATTTTTTTTCTATTTTTTGTATTCACCCAAATGTATTGTAAATACGTGTTTTAGAAGTAAAATAATGTGAACTTAACGATAAAAATATAAAAAGTATGATTAGTTCAATACAAATGACTTTAAACGATATTTAGCGGAATTATCACCATTTTTTACCAAATTTTTTTTCTATTTTTTTTATTCACCCAAATGTATTGTAAACTCGTGTTTTAGATGTAAAATAATGTGAACTTAACGTTAAAAATATAAAAAGTATGATTAGTTTAATAGAAATGACTTAAGACGATATTTAGCGGTTTCATCACCTGTATTTCAAAATTTTTTTACGACCTTTTATATTCACCCAAATGTATTGTAAAGACGTGTTTTAGATGTAAAATTATGTGAACTTAACGATAAAAATATAAAAAGTATGATTAGTTCAATACAAATGACTTAAGACGATATTTAGCGGATTCATCACCTGTATTTCAAAATTTTTTTACGACCTTTTATATTCACCCAAATGTATTGTAAACACGTGTTTTAGATGTAAAATAATGTGAACTTAACGTTAAAAATATAAAAAGTATGATTAGTTTAATAGAAATGACTTAAGACGATATTTAGCGGATTCATCACCTGTATTTTAAAATTTTTTTACGACCTTTTATATTCACCCAAATGTATTGTAAAGACGTGTTTTAGATGTAAAATAATGTGAACTTAACGATAAAAATATAAAAAGTATGATTAGTTCAATACAAATGACTTTAAACGATATTTAGCGGAATTATCACCATTTTTTACCAAATTTTTTCCCAAATTTTTTTTCTATTTTTTGTATTCACCCAAATGTATTGTAAATACGTGTTTTAGAAGTAAAATAATGTGAACTTAACGATAAAAATATAAAAAGTATGATTAGTTCAATACAAATGACTTTAAACGATATTTAGCGGAATTATCACCATTTTTTACCAAATTTTTTCCCAAATTTTTTTTCTATTTTTTGTATTCACCCAAATGTATTGTAAATACGTGTTTTAGAAGTAAAATAATGTGAACTTAACGATAAAAATATAAAAAGTATGATTAGTTCAATACAAATGACTTTAAACGATATTTAGCGGAATTATCACCATTTTTTACCAAATTTTTTTTCTATTTTTTTTATTCACCCAAATGTATTGTAAACTCGTGTTTTAGATGTAAAATAATGTGAACTTAACGTTAAAAATATAAAAAGTATGATTAGTTTAATAGAAATGACTTAAGACGATATTTAGCGGTTTCATCACCTGTATTTCAAAATTTTTTTACGACCTTTTATATTCACCCAAATGTATTGTAAAGACGTGTTTTAGATGTAAAATTATGTGAACTTAACGATAAAAATATAAAAAGTATGATTAGTTCAATACAAATGACTTAAGACGATATTTAGCGGATTCATCACCTGTATTTCAAAATTTTTTTACGACCTTTTATATTCACCCAAATGTATTGTAAAGACGTGTTTTAGATGTAAAATAATGTGAACTTAACGATAAAAATATAAAAAGTATGATTAGTTCAATACAAATGACTTTAAACGATATTTAGCGGAATTATCACCATTTTTTACCAAATTTTTTCCCAAATTTTTTTTCTATTTTTTGTATTCACCCAAATGTATTATAAATACGTGTTTTAGATGTAAAATAATGTGAACTTAACGTTAAAAATATAAAAAGTATGATTAGTTTAATAGAAATGACTTAAGACGATATTTAGCGGATTCATCACCTGTATTTCAAAATTTTTTCACGACCTTTTATATTCACCCAAATGTATTGTAAAGACGTGTTTTAGATGTAAAATAATGTGAACTTAACGATAAAAATATAAAAAGTATGATTAGTTCAATACAAATGACTTTAAACGATATTTAGCGGAATTATCACCATTTTTTACCAAATTTTTTCCCAAATTTTTTTTCTATTTTTTGTATTCACCCAAATGTATTGTAAATACGTGTTTTAGAAGTAAAATAATGTGAACTTAACGATAAAAATATAAAAAGTATGATTAGTTCAATACAAATGACTTTAAACGATATTTAGCGGAATTATCACCATTTTTTACCAAATTTTTTTTCTATTTTTTTATTCACCCAAATGTATTGTAAACTCGTGTTTTAGATGTAAAATAATGTGAACTTAACGTTAAAAATATAAAAAGTATGATTAGTTTAATAGAAATGACTTAAGACGATATTTAGCGGTTTCATCACCTGTATTTCAAAATTTTTTTACGACCTTTTATATTCACCCAAATGTATTGTAAAGACGTGTTTTAGATGTAAAATTATGTGAACTTAACGATAAAAATATAAAAAGTATGATTAGTTCAATACAAATGACTTAAGACGATATTTAGCGGATTCATCACCTGTATTTCAAAATTTTTTTACGACCTTTTATATTCACCCAAATGTATTGTAAACACGTGTTTTAGATGTAAAATAATGTGAACTTAACGTTAAAAATATAAAAAGTATGATTAGTTTAATAGAAATGACTTAAGACGATATTTAGCGGATTCATCACCTGTATTTTAAAATTTTTTTACGACCTTTTATATTCACCCAAATGTATTGTAAAGACGTGTTTTAGATGTAAAATAATGTGAACTTAACGATAAAAATATAAAAAGTATGATTAGTTCAATACAAATGACTTTAAACGATATTTAGCGGAATTATCACCATTTTTTACCAAATTTTTTCCCAAATTTTTTTTCTATTTTTTGTATTCACCCAAATGTATTGTAAATACGTGTTTTAGAAGTAAAATAATGTGAACTTAACGATAAAAATATAAAAAGTATGATTAGTTCAATACAAATGACTTTAAACGATATTTAGCGGAATTATCACCATTTTTTACCAAATTTTTTCCCAAATTTTTTTTCTATTTTTTGTATTCACCCAAATGTATTGTAAATACGTGTTTTAGAAGTAAAATAATGTGAACTTAACGATAAAAATATAAAAAGTATGATTAGTTCAATACAAATGACTTTAAACGATATTTAGCGGAATTATCACCATTTTTTACCAAATTTTTTTTCTATTTTTTTTATTCACCCAAATGTATTGTAAACTCGTGTTTTAGATGTAAAATAATGTGAACTTAACGATAAAAATATAAAAAGTATGATTAGTTCAATACAAATGACTTTAAACGATATTTAGCGGAATTATCACCATTTTTTACCCAATTTTTTCCCAAATTTTTTTTCTATTTTTTGTATTCACCCAAATGTATTGTAAACACGTGTTTTAGATGTAAAATAATGTGAACTTAACGTTAAAAATATAAAAAGTATGATTAGTTTAATAGAAATGACTTAAGACGATATTTAGCGGATTCATCACCTGTATTTCAAAATTTTTTCACGACCTTTTATATTCACCCAAATGTATTGTAAAGACGTGTTTTAGATGTAAAATAATGTGAACTTAACGATAAAAATATAAAAAGTATGATTAGTTCAATACAAATGACTTTAAACGATATTTAGCGGAATAATCACCATTTTTTACCAAATTTTTTCCCAAATTTTTTTTCTATTTTTTGTATTCACCCAAATGTATTGTAAATACGTGTTTTAGAAGTAAAATAATGTGAACTTAACGATAAAAATATAAAAAGTATGATTAGTTCAATACAAATGACTTTAAACGATATTTAGCGGAATTATCACCATTTTTTACCAAATTTTTTTTCTATTTTTTTTATTCACCCAAATGTATTGTAAACTCGTGTTTTAGATGTAAAATAATGTGAACTTAACGTTAAAAATATAAAAAGTATGATTAGTTTAATAGAAATGACTTAAGACGATATTTAGCGGTTTCATCACCTGTATTTCAAAATTTTTTTACGACCTTTTATATTCACCCAAATGTATTGTAAAGACGTGTTTTAGATGTAAAATTATGTGAACTTAACGATAAAAATATAAAAAGTATGATTAGTTCAATACAAATGACTTAAGACGATATTTAGCGGATTCATCACCTGTATTTCAAAATTTTTTTACGACCTTTTATATTCACCCAAATGTATTGTAAACACGTGTTTTAGATGTAAAATAATGTGAACTTAACGTTAAAAATATAAAAAGTATGATTAGTTTAATAGAAATGACTTAAGACGATATTTAGCGGATTCATCACCTGTATTTTAAAATTTTTTTACGACCTTTTATATTCACCCAAATGTATTGTAAAGACGTGTTTTAGATGTAAAATAATGTGAACTTAACGATAAAAATATAAAAAGTATGATTAGTTCAATACAAATGACTTTAAACGATATTTAGCGGAATTATCACCATTTTTTACCAAATTTTTTCCCAAATTTTTTTTCTATTTTTTGTATTCACCCAAATGTATTGTAAATACGTGTTTTAGAAGTAAAATAATGTGAACTTAACGATAAAAATATAAAAAGTATGATTAGTTCAATACAAATGACTTTAAACGATATTTAGCGGAATTATCACCATTTTTTACCAAATTTTTTCCCAAATTTTTTTTCTATTTTTTGTATTCACCCAAATGTATTGTAAATACGTGTTTTAGAAGTAAAATAATGTGAACTTAACGATAAAAATATAAAAAGTATGATTAGTTCAATACAAATGACTTTAAACGATATTTAGCGGAATTATCACCATTTTTTACCAAATTTTTTTTCTATTTTTTTTATTCACCCAAATGTATTGTAAACTCGTGTTTTAGATGTAAAATAATGTGAACTTAACGTTAAAAATATAAAAAGTATGATTAGTTTAATAGAAATGACTTAAGACGATATTTAGCGGTTTCATCACCTGTATTTCAAAATTTTTTTACGACCTTTTATATTCACCCAAATGTATTGTAAAGACGTGTTTTAGATGTAAAATTATGTGAACTTAACGATAAAAATATAAAAAGTATGATTAGTTCAATACAAATGACTTAAGACGATATTTAGCGGATTCATCACCTGTATTTCAAAATTTTTTTACGACCTTTTATATTCACCCAAATGTATTGTAAAGACGTGTTTTAGATGTAAAATAATGTGAACTTAACGATAAAAATATAAAAAGTATGATTAGTTCAATACAAATGACTTTAAACGATATTTAGCGGAATTATCACCATTTTTTACCAAATTTTTTCCCAAATTTTTTTTCTATTTTTTGTATTCACCCAAATGTATTATAAATACGTGTTTTAGATGTAAAATAATGTGATCTAAACGATAAAAATATAAAAATTATGATTAGTTCAATACAAATGACTTTAAACGATATTTAGCGGAATTATCACCATTTTTTACCAAATTTTTTTTCTATTTTTTGTATTCACCCAAATGTATTGTAAACACGTGTTTTAGATGTAAAATAATGTGAACTTAACGTTAAAAATATAAAAAGTATGATTAGTTTAATAGTAATGACTTAAGACGATATTTAGCGGATTCATCACCTGTATTTCAAAATTTTTTTACGACCTTTTATATTCACCCAAATGTATTGTAAAGACGTGTTTTAGATGTAAAATTATGTGAACGTAACGATAAAAATATAAAAAGTATGATTAGTTCAATACAAATGACTTTAAACGATATTTAGCGGAATTATCACCATTTTTTACCAAATTTTTTTCCTATTTTTTGTATTCACCCAAATGTATTGTAAACTCGTGTTTTAGATGTAAAATAATATGAACTTAACGTTAAAAATATAAAAAGTATGATTAGTTTAATAGAAATGACTTAAGACGATATTTAGCGGTTTCATCACCTGTATTTCAAAATTTTTTTACGACCTTTTATATTCACCCAAATGTATTGTAAAGACGTGTTTTAGATGTAAAATTATGTGAACTTAACGATAAAAATATAAAAAGTATGATTAGTACAATACAAATGACTTTAAACGATATTTAGCGGAATTATCACCATTTTTTACCAAATTTTTTCCCAAATTTTTTTTCTATTTTTTGTATTCACCCAAATGTATTGTAAAGACGTGTTTTAGATGTAAAATTATGTGAACGTAACGATAAAAATATAAAAAGTATGATTAGTTCAATACAAATGACTTTAAACGATATTTAGCGGAATTATCACCATTTTTTACCCAATTTTTTCCCAAATTTTTTTTCTATTTTTTGTATTCACCCAAATGTATTGTAAACACGTGTTTTAGATGTAAAATAATGTGAACTTAACGTTAAAAATATAAAAAGTATGATTAGTTTAATAGAAATGACTTAAGACGATATTTAGCGGATTCATCACCTGTATTTCAAAATTTTTTCACGACCTTTTATATTCACCCAAATGTATTGTAAAGACGTGTTTTAGATGTAAAATAATGTGAACTTAACGATAAAAATATAAAAAGTATGATTAGTTCAATACAAATGACTTTAAACGATATTTAGCGGAATTATCACCATTTTTTACCAAATTTTTTCCCAAATTTTTTTTCTATTTTTTGTATTCACCCAAATGTATTGTAAATACGTGTTTTAGAAGTTAAATAATGTGAACTTAACGATAAAAATATAAAAAGTATGATTAGTTCAATACAAATGACTTTAAACGATATTTAGCGGAATTATCACCATTTTTTACCAAATTTTTTTTCTATTTTTTTTATTCACCCAAATGTATTGTAAACTCGTGTTTTAGATGTAAAATAATGTGAACTTAACGTTAAAAATATAAAAAGTATGATTAGTTTAATAGAAATGACTTAAGACGATATTTAGCGGTTTCATCACCTGTATTTCAAAATTTTTTTACGACCTTTTATATTCACCCAAATGTATTGTAAAGACGTGTTTTAGATGTAAAATTATGTGAACTTAACGATAAAAATATAAAAAGTATGATTAGTTCAATACAAATGACTTAAGACGATATTTAGCGGATTCATCACCTGTATTTCAAAATTTTTTTACGACCTTTTATATTCACCCAAATGTATTGTAAAGACGTGTTTTAGATGTAAAATAATGTGAACTTAACGATAAAAATATAAAAAGTATGATTAGTTAAATACAAATGACTTTAAACGATATTTAGCGGAATTATCACCATTTTTTACCAAATTTTTTCCCAAATTTTTTTTCTATTTTTTGTATTCACCCAAATGTATTGTAAATACGTGTTTTAGATGTAAAATAATGTGAACTTAACGATAAAAATATAAAAAGTATGATTAGTTCAATACAAATGACTTTAAACGATATTTAGCGGAATTATCACCATTTTTTACCCAATTTTTTCCCAAATTTTTTTTCTATTTTTTGTATTCACCCAAATGTATTGTAAACACGTGTTTTAGATGTAAAATAATGTGAACTTAACGTTAAAAATATAAAAAGTATGATTAGTTTAATAGAAATGACTTAAGACGATATTTAGCGGATTCATCACCTGTATTTCAAAATTTTTTTACGACCTTTTATATTCACCCAAATGTATTGTAAAGACGTGTTTTAGATGTAAAATAATGTGAACTTAACGATAAAAATATAAAAAGTATGATTAGTTCAATACAAATGACTTTAAACGATATTTAGTGGAATTATCACCATTTTTTACCAAATTTTTTCCCAAATTTTTTTTCTATTTTTTGTATTCACCCAAATGTATTGTAAATACGTGTTTTAGAAGTAAAATAATGTGAACTTAACGATAAAAATATAAAAAGTATGATTAGTTCAATACAAATGACTTTAAACGATATTTAGCGGAATTATCACCATTTTTTACCAAATTTTTTTTCTATTTTTTTTATTCACCCAAATGTATTGTAAACTCGTGTTTTAGATGTAAAATAATGTGAACTTAACGTTAAAAATATAAAAAGTATGATTAGTTTAATAGAAATGACTTAAGACGATATTTAGCGGATTCATCACCTGTATTTCAAAATTTTTTCACGACCTTTTATATTCACCCAAATGTATTGTAAAGACGTGTTTTAGATGTAAAATAATGTGAACTTAACGATAAAAATATAAAAAGTATGATTAGTTCAATACAAATGACTTTAAACGATATTTAGCGGAATTATCACCATTTTTTACCAAATTTTTTCCCAAATTTTTTTTCTATTTTTTGTATTCACCCAAATGTATTGTAAATACGTGTTTTAGAAGTAAAATAATGTGAACTTAACGATAAAAATATAAAAAGTATGATTAGTTCAATACAAATGACTTTAAACGATATTTAGCGGAATTATCACCATTTTTTACCAAATTTTTTTTCTATTTTTTTTATTCACCCAAATGTATTGTAAACTCGTGTTTTAGATGTAAAATAATGTGAACTTAACGTTAAAAATATAAAAAGTATGATTAGTTTAATAGAAATGACTTAAGACGATATTTAGCGGTTTCATCACCTGTATTTCAAAATTTTTTTACGACCTTTTATATTCACCCAAATGTATTGTAAAGACGTGTTTTAGATGTAAAATTATGTGAACTTAACGATAAAAATATAAAAAGTATGATTAGTTCAATACAAATGACTTAAGACGATATTTAGCGGATTCATCACCTGTATTTCAAAATTTTTTTACGACCTTTTATATTCACCCAAATGTATTGTAAACACGTGTTTTAGATGTAAAATAATGTGAACTTAACGTTAAAAATATAAAAAGTATGATTAGTTTAATAGAAATGACTTAAGACGATATTTAGCGGATTCATCACCTGTATTTTAAAATTTTTTTACGACCTTTTATATTCACCCAAATGTATTGTAAAGACGTGTTTTAGATGTAAAATAATGTGAACTTAACGATAAAAATATAAAAAGTATGATTAGTTCAATACAAATGACTTTAAACGATATTTAGCGGAATTATCACCATTTTTTACCAAATTTTTTCCCAAATTTTTTTTCTATTTTTTGTATTCACCCAAATGTATTGTAAATACGTGTTTTAGAAGTAAAATAATGTGAACTTAACGATAAAAATATAAAAAGTATGATTAGTTCAATACAAATGACTTTAAACGATATTTAGCGGAATTATCACCATTTTTTACCAAATTTTTTCCCAAATTTTTTTTCTATTTTTTGTATTCACCCAAATGTATTGTAAATACGTGTTTTAGAAGTAAAATAATGTGAACTTAACGATAAAAATATAAAAAGTATGATTAGTTCAATACAAATGACTTTAAACGATATTTAGCGGAATTATCACCATTTTTTACCAAATTTTTTTTCTATTTTTTTTATTCACCCAAATGTATTGTAAACTCGTGTTTTAGATGTAAAATAATGTGAACTTAACGTTAAAAATATAAAAAGTATGATTAGTTTAATAGAAATGACTTAAGACGATATTTAGCGGTTTCATCACCTGTATTTCAAAATTTTTTTACGACCTTTTATATTCACCCAAATGTATTGTAAAGACGTGTTTTAGATGTAAAATTATGTGAACTTAACGATAAAAATATAAAAAGTATGATTAGTTCAATACAAATGACTTAAGACGATATTTAGCGGATTCATCACCTGTATTTCAAAATTTTTTTACGACCTTTTATATTCACCCAAATGTATTGTAAAGACGTGTTTTAGATGTAAAATAATGTGAACTTAACGATAAAAATATAAAAAGTATGATTAGTTCAATACAAATGACTTTAAACGATATTTAGCGGAATTATCACCATTTTTTACCAAATTTTTTCCCAAATTTTTTTTCTATTTTTTGTATTCACCCAAATGTATTATAAATACGTGTTTTAGATGTAAAATAATGTGATCTAAACGATAAAAATATAAAAATTATGATTAGTTCAATACAAATGACTTTAAACGATATTTAGCGGAATTATCACCATTTTTTACCAAATTTTTTTTCTATTTTTTGTATTCACCCAAATGTATTGTAAACACGTGTTTTAGATGTAAAATAATGTGAACTTAACGTTAAAAATATAAAAAGTATGATTAGTTTAATAGTAATGACTTAAGACGATATTTAGCGGATTCATCACCTGTATTTCAAAATTTTTTTACGACCTTTTATATTCACCCAAATGTATTGTAAAGACGTGTTTTAGATGTAAAATTATGTGAACGTAACGATAAAAATATAAAAAGTATGATTAGTTCAATACAAATGACTTTAAACGATATTTAGCGGAATTATCACCATTTTTTACCAAATTTTTTTCCTATTTTTTGTATTCACCCAAATGTATTGTAAACTCGTGTTTTAGATGTAAAATAATATGAACTTAACGTTAAAAATATAAAAAGTATGATTAGTTTAATAGAAATGACTTAAGACGATATTTAGCGGTTTCATCACCTGTATTTCAAAATTTTTTTACGACCTTTTATATTCACCCAAATGTATTGTAAAGACGTGTTTTAGATGTAAAATTATGTGAACTTAACGATAAAAATATAAAAAGTATGATTAGTACAATACAAATGACTTTAAACGATATTTAGCGGAATTATCACCATTTTTTACCAAATTTTTTCCCAAATTTTTTTTCTATTTTTTGTATTCACCCAAATGTATTGTAAATACGTGTTTTAGATGTAAAATAATGTGAACTTAACGATAAAAATATAAAAAGTATGATTAGTTCAATACAAATGACTTTAAACGATATTTAGCGGAATTATCACCATTTTTTACCCAATTTTTTCCCAAATTTTTTTTCTATTTTTTGTATTCACCCAAATGTATTGTAAACACGTGTTTTAGATGTAAAATAATGTGAACTTAACGTTAAAAATATAAAAAGTATGATTAGTTTAATAGAAATGACTTAAGACGATATTTAGCGGATTCATCACCTGTATTTCAAAATTTTTTCACGACCTTTTATATTCACCCAAATGTATTGTAAAGACGTGTTTTAGATGTAAAATAATGTGAACTTAACGATAAAAATATAAAAAGTATGATTAGTTCAATACAAATGACTTTAAACGATATTTAGCGGAATTATCACCATTTTTTACCAAATTTTTTCCCAAATTTTTTTTCTATTTTTTGTATTCACCCAAATGTATTGTAAATACGTGTTTTAGAAGTAAAATAATGTGAACTTAACGATAAAAATATAAAAAGTATGATTAGTTCAATACAAATGACTTTAAACGATATTTAGCGGAATTATCACCATTTTTTACCAAATTTTTTTTCTATTTTTTTTATTCACCCAAATGTATTGTAAACTCGTGTTTTAGATGTAAAATAATGTGAACTTAACGTTAAAAATATAAAAAGTATGATTAGTTTAATAGAAATGACTTAAGACGATATTTAGCGGTTTCATCACCTGTATTTCAAAATTTTTTTACGACCTTTTATATTCACCCAAATGTATTGTAAAGACGTGTTTTAGATGTAAAATTATGTGAACTTAACGATAAAAATATAAAAAGTATGATTAGTTCAATACAAATGACTTAAGACGATATTTAGCGGATTCATCACCTGTATTTCAAAATTTTTTTACGACCTTTTATATTCACCCAAATGTATTGTAAACACGTGTTTTAGATGTAAAATAATGTGAACTTAACGTTAAAAATATAAAAAGTATGATTAGTTTAATAGAAATGACTTAAGACGATATTTAGCGGATTCATCACCTGTATTTTAAAATTTTTTTACGACCTTTTATATTCACCCAAATGTATTGTAAAGACGTGTTTTAGATGTAAAATAATGTGAACTTAACGATAAAAATATAAAAAGTATGATTAGTTCAATACAAATGACTTTAAACGATATTTAGCGGAATTATCACCATTTTTTACCAAATTTTTTCCCAAATTTTTTTTCTATTTTTTGTATTCACCCAAATGTATTGTAAATACGTGTTTTAGAAGTAAAATAATGTGAACTTAACGATAAAAATATAAAAAGTATGATTAGTTCAATACAAATGACTTTAAACGATATTTAGCGGAATTATCACCATTTTTTACCAAATTTTTTCCCAAATTTTTTTTCTATTTTTTGTATTCACCCAAATGTATTGTAAATACGTGTTTTAGAAGTAAAATAATGTGAACTTAACGATAAAAATATAAAAAGTATGATTAGTTCAATACAAATGACTTTAAACGATATTTAGCGGAATTATCACCATTTTTTACCAAATTTTTTTTCTATTTTTTTTATTCACCCAAATGTATTGTAAACTCGTGTTTTAGATGTAAAATAATGTGAACTTAACGTTAAAAATATAAAAAGTATGATTAGTTTAATAGAAATGACTTAAGACGATATTTAGCGGTTTCATCACCTGTATTTCAAAATTTTTTTACGACCTTTTATATTCACCCAAATGTATTGTAAAGACGTGTTTTAGATGTAAAATTATGTGAACTTAACGATAAAAATATAAAAAGTATGATTAGTTCAATACAAATGACTTAAGACGATATTTAGCGGATTCATCACCTGTATTTCAAAATTTTTTTACGACCTTTTATATTCACCCAAATGTATTGTAAAGACGTGTTTTAGATGTAAAATAATGTGAACTTAACGATAAAAATATAAAAAGTATGATTAGTTCAATACAAATGACTTTAAACGATATTTAGCGGAATTATCACCATTTTTTACCAAATTTTTTCCCAAATTTTTTTTCTATTTTTTGTATTCACCCAAATGTATTGTAAATACGTGTTTTAGATGTAAAATAATGTGATCTAAACGATAAAAATATAAAAAGTATGATTAGTTCAATACAAATGACTTTAAACGATATTTAGCGGAATTATCACCATTTTTTACCAAATTTTTTTTCTATTTTTTGTATTCACCCAAATGTATTGTAAACACGTGTTTTAGATGTAAAATAATGTGAACTTAACGTTAAAAATATAAAAAGTATGATTAGTTTAATAGTAATGACTTAAGACGATATTTAGCGGATTCATCACCTGTATTTCAAAATTTTTTTACGACCTTTTATATTCACCCAAATGTATTGTAAAGACGTGTTTTAGATGTAAAATTATGTGAACGTAACGATAAAAATATAAAAAGTATGATTAGTTCAATACAAATGACTTTAAACGATATTTAGCGGAATTATCACCATTTTTTACCAAATTTTTTTCCTATTTTTTGTATTCACCCAAATGTATTGTAAACTCGTGTTTTAGATGTAAAATAATATGAACTTAACGTTAAAAATATAAAAAGTATGATTAGTTTAATAGAAATGACTTAAGACGATATTTAGCGGTTTCATCACCTGTATTTCAAAATTTTTTTACGACCTTTTATATTCACCCAAATGTATTGTAAAGACGTGTTTTAGATGTAAAATTATGTGAACTTAACGATAAAAATATAAAAAGTATGATTAGTACAATACAAATGACTTTAAACGATATTTAGCGGAATTATCACCATTTTTTACCAAATTTTTTCCCAAATTTTTTTTCTATTTTTTGTATTCACCCAAATGTATTGTAAATACGTGTTTTAGATGTAAAATAATGTGAACTTAACGATAAAAATATAAAAAGTATGATTAGTTCAATACAAATGACTTTAAACGATATTTAGCGGAATTATCACCATTTTTTACCCAATTTTTTCCCAAATTTTTTTTCTATTTTTTGTATTCACCCAAATGTATTGTAAACACGTGTTTTAGATGTAAAATAATGTGAACTTAACGTTAAAAATATAAAAAGTATGATTAGTTTAATAGAAATGACTTAAGACGATATTTAGCGGATTCATCACCTGTATTTCAAAATTTTTTCACGACCTTTTATATTCACCCAAATGTATTGTAAAGACGTGTTTTAGATGTAAAATAATGTGAACTTAACGATAAAAATATAAAAAGTATGATTAGTTCAATACAAATGACTTTAAACGATATTTAGCGGAATTATCACCATTTTTTACCAAATTTTTTCCCAAATTTTTTTTCTATTTTTTGTATTCACCCAAATGTATTGTAAATACGTGTTTTAGAAGTAAAATAATGTGAACTTAACGATAAAAATATAAAAAGTATGATTAGTTCAATACAAATGACTTTAAACGATATTTAGCGGAATTATCACCATTTTTTACCAAATTTTTTTTCTATTTTTTTTATTCACCCAAATGTATTGTAAACTCGTGTTTTAGATGTAAAATAATGTGAACTTAACGTTAAAAATATAAAAAGTATGATTAGTTTAATAGAAATGACTTAAGACGATATTTAGCGGTTTCATCACCTGTATTTCAAAATTTTTTTACGACCTTTTATATTCACCCAAATGTATTGTAAAGACGTGTTTTAGATGTAAAATTATGTGAACTTAACGATAAAAATATAAAAAGTATGATTAGTTCAATACAAATGACTTAAGACGATATTTAGCGGATTCATCACCTGTATTTCAAAATTTTTTTACGACCTTTTATATTCACCCAAATGTATTGTAAAGACGTGTTTTAGATGTAAAATAATGTGAACTTAACGATAAAAATATAAAAAGTATGATTAGTTAAATACAAATGACTTTAAACGATATTTAGCGGAATTATCACCATTTTTTACCAAATTTTTTCCCAAATTTTTTTTCTATTTTTTGTATTCACCCAAATGTATTGTAAATACGTGTTTTAGATGTAAAATAATGTGAACTTAACGATAAAAATATAAAAAGTATGATTAGTTCAATACAAATGACTTTAAACGATATTTAGCGGAATTATCACCATTTTTTACCCAATTTTTTCCCAAATTTTTTTTCTATTTTTTGTATTCACCCAAATGTATTGTAAACACGTGTTTTAGATGTAAAATAATGTGAACTTAACGTTAAAAATATAAAAAGTATGATTAGTTTAATAGAAATGACTTAAGACGATATTTAGCGGATTCATCACCTGTATTTCAAAATTTTTTTACGACCTTTTATATTCACCCAAATGTATTGTAAAGACGTGTTTTAGATGTAAAATAATGTGAACTTAACGATAAAAATATAAAAAGTATGATTAGTTCAATACAAATGACTTTAAACGATATTTAGTGGAATTATCACCATTTTTTACCAAATTTTTTCCCAAATTTTTTTTCTATTTTTTGTATTCACCCAAATGTATTGTAAATACGTGTTTTAGAAGTAAAATAATGTGAACTTAACGATAAAAATATAAAAAGTATGATTAGTTCAATACAAATGACTTTAAACGATATTTAGCGGAATTATCACCATTTTTTACCAAATTTTTTTTCTATTTTTTTTATTCACCCAAATGTATTGTAAACTCGTGTTTTAGATGTAAAATAATGTGAACTTAACGTTAAAAATATAAAAAGTATGATTAGTTTAATAGAAATGACTTAAGACGATATTTAGCGGATTCATCACCTGTATTTCAAAATTTTTTCACGACCTTTTATATTCACCCAAATGTATTGTAAAGACGTGTTTTAGATGTAAAATAATGTGAACTTAACGATAAAAATATAAAAAGTATGATTAGTTCAATACAAATGACTTTAAACGATATTTAGCGGAATTATCACCATTTTTTACCAAATTTTTTCCCAAATTTTTTTTCTATTTTTTGTATTCACCCAAATGTATTGTAAATACGTGTTTTAGAAGTAAAATAATGTGAACTTAACGATAAAAATATAAAAAGTATGATTAGTTCAATACAAATGACTTTAAACGATATTTAGCGGAATTATCACCATTTTTTACCAAATTTTTTTTCTATTTTTTTTATTCACCCAAATGTATTGTAAACTCGTGTTTTAGATGTAAAATAATGTGAACTTAACGTTAAAAATATAAAAAGTATGATTAGTTTAATAGAAATGACTTAAGACGATATTTAGCGGTTTCATCACCTGTATTTCAAAATTTTTTTACGACCTTTTATATTCACCCAAATGTATTGTAAAGACGTGTTTTAGATGTAAAATTATGTGAACTTAACGATAAAAATATAAAAAGTATGATTAGTTCAATACAAATGACTTAAGACGATATTTAGCGGATTCATCACCTGTATTTCAAAATTTTTTTACGACCTTTTATATTCACCCAAATGTATTGTAAAGACGTGTTTTAGATGTAAAATAATGTGAACTTAACGATAAAAATATAAAAAGTATGATTAGTTCAATACAAATGACTTTAAACGATATTTAGCGGAATTATCACCATTTTTTACCAAATTTTTTCCCAAATTTTTTTTCTATTTTTTGTATTCACCCAAATGTATTATAAATACGTGTTTTAGATGTAAAATAATGTGATCTAAACGATAAAAATATAAAAAGTATGATTAGTTCAATACAAATGACTTTAAACGATATTTAGCGGAATTATCACCATTTTTTACCAAATTTTTTTTCTATTTTTTGTATTCACCCAAATGTATTGTAAACACGTGTTTTAGATGTAAAATAATGTGAACTTAACGTTAAAAATATAAAAAGTATGATTAGTTTAATAGTAATGACTTAAGACGATATTTAGCGGATTCATCACCTGTATTTCAAAATTTTTTTACGACCTTTTATATTCACCCAAATGTATTGTAAAGACGTGTTTTAGATGTAAAATTATGTGAACGTAACGATAAAAATATAAAAAGTATGATTAGTTCAATACAAATGACTTTAAACGATATTTAGCGGAATTATCACCATTTTTTACCAAATTTTTTTCCTATTTTTTGTATTCACCCAAATGTATTGTAAACTCGTGTTTTAGATGTAAAATAATATGAACTTAACGTTAAAAATATAAAAAGTATGATTAGTTTAATAGAAATGACTTAAGACGATATTTAGCGGTTTCATCACCTGTATTTCAAAATTTTTTTACGACCTTTTATATTCACCCAAATGTATTGTAAAGACGTGTTTTAGATGTAAAATTATGTGAACTTAACGATAAAAATATAAAAAGTATGATTAGTACAATACAAATGACTTTAAACGATATTTAGCGGAATTATCACCATTTTTTACCAAATTTTTTCCCAAATTTTTTTTCTATTTTTTGTATTCACCCAAATGTATTGTAAATACGTGTTTTAGATGTAAAATAATGTGAACTTAACGATAAAAATATAAAAAGTATGATTAGTTCAATACAAATGACTTTAAACGATATTTAGCGGAATTATCACCATTTTTTACCCAATTTTTTCCCAAATTTTTTTTCTATTTTTTGTATTCACCCAAATGTATTGTAAACACGTGTTTTAGATGTAAAATAATGTGAAATTAACGTTAAAAATATAAAAAGTATGATTAGTTTAATAGAAATGACTTAAGACGATATTTAGCGGATTCATCACCTGTATTTCAAAATTTTTTCACGACCTTTTATATTCACCCAAATGTATTGTAAAGACGTGTTTTAGATGTAAAATAATGTGAACTTAACGATAAAAATATAAAAAGTATGATTAGTTCAATACAAATGACTTTAAACGATATTTAGCGGAATTATCACCATTTTTTACCAAATTTTTTCCCAAATTTTTTTTCTATTTTTTGTATTCACCCAAATGTATTGTAAATACGTGTTTTAGAAGTAAAATAATGTGAACTTAACGATAAAAATATAAAAAGTATGATTAGTTCAATACAAATGACTTTAAACGATATTTAGCGGAATTATCACCATTTTTTACCAAATTTTTTTTCTATTTTTTTTATTCACCCAAATGTATTGTAAACTCGTGTTTTAGATGTAAAATAATGTGAACTTAACGTTAAAAATATAAAAAGTATGATTAGATTAATAGAAATGACTTAAGACGATATTTAGCGGTTTCATCACCTGTATTTCAAAATTTTTTTACGACCTTTTATATTCACCCAAATGTATTGTAAAGACGTGTTTTAGATGTAAAATTATGTGAACTTAACGATAAAAATATAAAAAGTATGATTAGTTCAATACAAATGACTTTAAACGATATTTAGCGGAATTATCACCATTTTTTACCAAATTTTTTTTCTATTTTTTTTATTCACCCAAATGTATTGTAAACTCGTGTTTTAGATGTAAAATAATGTGAACTTAACGTTAAAAATATAAAAAGTATGATTAGTTTAATAGAAATGACTTAAGACGATATTTAGCGGATTCATCACCTGTATTTCAAAATTTTTTCACGACCTTTTATATTCACCCAAATGTATTGTAAAGACGTGTTTTAGATGTAAAATAATGTGAACTTAACGATAAAAATATAAAAAGTATGATTAGTTCAATACAAATGACTTTAAACGATATTTAGCGGAATTATCACCATTTTTTACCAAATTTTTTCCCAAATTTTTTTTCTATTTTTTGTATTCACCCAAATGTATTGTAAATACGTGTTTTAGAAGTAAAATAATGTGAACTTAACGATAAAAATATAAAAAGTATGATTAGTTCAATACAAATGACTTTAAACGATATTTAGCGGAATTATCACCATTTTTTACCAAATTTTTTTTCTATTTTTTTTATTCACCCAAATGTATTGTAAACTCGTGTTTTAGATGTAAAATAATGTGAACTTAACGTTAAAAATATAAAAAGTATGATTAGTTTAATAGAAATGACTTAAGACGATATTTAGCGGTTTCATCACCTGTATTTCAAAATTTTTTTACGACCTTTTATATTCACCCAAATGTATTGTAAAGACGTGTTTTAGATGTAAAATTATGTGAACTTAACGATAAAAATATAAAAAGTATGATTAGTTCAATACAAATGACTTAAGACGATATTTAGCGGATTCATCACCTGTATTTCAAAATTTTTTTACGACCTTTTATATTCACCCAAATGTATTGTAAAGACGTGTTTTAGATGTAAAATAATGTGAACTTAACGATAAAAATATAAAAAGTATGATTAGTTCAATACAAATGACTTTAAACGATATTTAGCGGAATTATCACCATTTTTTACCAAATTTTTTCCCAAATTTTTTTTCTATTTTTTGTATTCACCCAAATGTATTATAAATACGTGTTTTAGATGTAAAATAATGTGATCTAAACGATAAAAATATAAAAAGTATGATTAGTTCAATACAAATGACTTTAAACGATATTTAGCGGAATTATCACCATTTTTTACCAAATTTTTTTTCTATTTTTTGTATTCACCCAAATGTATTGTAAACACGTGTTTTAGATGTAAAATAATGTGAACTTAACGTTAAAAATATAAAAAGTATGATTAGTTTAATAGTAATGACTTAAGACGATATTTAGCGGATTCATCACCTGTATTTCAAAATTTTTTTACGACCTTTTATATTCACCCAAATGTATTGTAAAGACGTGTTTTAGATGTAAAATTATGTGAACGTAACGATAAAAATATAAAAAGTATGATTAGTTCAATACAAATGACTTTAAACGATATTTAGCGGAATTATCACCATTTTTTACCAAATTTTTTTCCTATTTTTTGTATTCACCCAAATGTATTGTAAACTCGTGTTTTAGATGTAAAATAATATGAACTTAACGTTAAAAATATAAAAAGTATGATTAGTTTAATAGAAATGACTTAAGACGATATTTAGCGGTTTCATCACCTGTATTTCAAAATTTTTTTACGACCTTTTATATTCACCCAAATGTATTGTAAAGACGTGTTTTAGATGTAAAATTATGTGAACTTAACGATAAAAATATAAAAAGTATGATTAGTACAATACAAATGACTTTAAACGATATTTAGCGGAATTATCACCATTTTTTACCAAATTTTTTCCCAAATTTTTTTTCTATTTTTTGTATTCACCCAAATGTATTGTAAATACGTGTTTTAGATGTAAAATAATGTGAACTTAACGATAAAAATATAAAAAGTATGATTAGTTCAATACAAATGACTTTAAACGATATTTAGCGGAATTATCACCATTTTTTACCCAATTTTTTCCCAAATTTTTTTTCTATTTTTTGTATTCACCCAAATGTATTGTAAACACGTGTTTTAGATGTAAAATAATGTGAACTTAACGTTAAAAATATAAAAAGTATGATTAGTTTAATAGAAATGACTTAAGACGATATTTAGCGGATTCATCACCTGTATTTCAAAATTTTTTCACGACCTTTTATATTCACCCAAATGTATTGTAAAGACGTGTTTTAGATGTAAAATAATGTGAACTTAACGATAAAAATATAAAAAGTATGATTAGTTCAATACAAATGACTTTAAACGATATTTAGCGGAATTATCACCATTTTTTACCAAATTTTTTCCCAAATTTTTTTTCTATTTTTTGTATTCACCCAAATGTATTGTAAATACGTGTTTTAGAAGTAAAATAATGTGAACTTAACGATAAAAATATAAAAAGTATGATTAGTTCAATACAAATGACTTTAAACGATATTTAGCGGAATTATCACCATTTTTTACCAAATTTTTTTTCTATTTTTTTTATTCACCCAAATGTATTGTAAACTCGTGTTTTAGATGTAAAATAATGTGAACTTAACGTTAAAAATATAAAAAGTATGATTAGATTAATAGAAATGACTTAAGACGATATTTAGCGGTTTCATCACCTGTATTTCAAAATTTTTTTACGACCTTTTATATTCACCCAAATGTATTGTAAAGACGTGTTTTAGATGTAAAATTATGTGAACTTAACGATAAAAATATAAAAAGTATGATTAGTTCAATACAAATGACTTAAGACGATATTTAGCGGATTCATCACCTGTATTTCAAAATTTTTTTACGACCTTTTATATTCACCCAAATGTATTGTAAAGACGTGTTTTAGATGTAAAATAATGTGAACTTAACGATAAAAATATAAAAAGTATGATTAGTTAAATACAAATGACTTTAAACGATATTTAGCGGAATTATCACCATTTTTTACCAAATTTTTTCCCAAATTTTTTTTCTATTTTTTGTATTCACCCAAATGTATTGTAAATACGTGTTTTAGATGTAAAATAATGTGAACTTAACGATAAAAATATAAAAAGTATGATTAGTTCAATACAAATGACTTTAAACGATATTTAGCGGAATTATCACCATTTTTTACCCAATTTTTTCCCAAATTTTTTTTCTATTTTTTGTATTCACCCAAATGTATTGTAAACACGTGTTTTAGATGTAAAATAATGTGAACTTAACGTTAAAAATATAAAAAGTATGATTAGTTTAATAGAAATGACTTAAGACGATATTTAGCGGATTCATCACATGTATTTCAAAATTTTTTTACGACCTTTTATATTCACCCAAATGTATTGTAAAGACGTGTTTTAGATGTAAAATAATGTGAACTTAACGATAAAAATATAAAAAGTATGATTAGTTCAATACAAATGACTTTAAACGATATTTAGTGGAATTATCACCATTTTTTACCAAATTTTTTCCCAAATTTTTTTTCTATTTTTTGTATTCACCCAAATGTATTGTAAATACGTGTTTTAGAAGTAAAATAATGTGAACTTAACGATAAAAATATAAAAAGTATGATTAGTTCAATACAAATGACTTTAAACGATATTTAGCGGAATTATCACCATTTTTTACCAAATTTTTTTTCTATTTTTTTTATTCACCCAAATGTATTGTAAACTCGTGTTTTAGATGTAAAATAATGTGAACTTAACGTTAAAAATATAAAAAGTATGATTAGTTTAATAGAAATGACTTAAGACGATATTTAGCGGATTCATCACCTGTATTTCAAAATTTTTTCACGACCTTTTATATTCACCCAAATGTATTGTAAAGACGTGTTTTAGATGTAAAATAATGTGAACTTAACGATAAAAATATAAAAAGTATGATTAGTTCAATACAAATGACTTTAAACGATATTTAGCGGAATTATCACCATTTTTTACCAAATTTTTTCCCAAATTTTTTTTCTATTTTTTGTATTCACCCAAATGTATTGTAAATACGTGTTTTAGAAGTAAAATAATGTGAACTTAACGATAAAAATATAAAAAGTATGATTAGTTCAATACAAATGACTTTAAACGATATTTAGCGGAATTATCACCATTTTTTACCAAATTTTTTTTCTATTTTTTTTATTCACCCAAATGTATTGTAAACTCGTGTTTTAGATGTAAAATAATGTGAACTTAACGTTAAAAATATAAAAAGTATGATTAGTTTAATAGAAATGACTTAAGACGATATTTAGCGGTTTCATCACCTGTATTTCAAAATTTTTTTACGACCTTTTATATTCACCCAAATGTATTGTAAAGACGTGTTTTAGATGTAAAATTATGTGAACTTAACGATAAAAATATAAAAAGTATGATTAGTTCAATACAAATGACTTAAGACGATATTTAGCGGATTCATCACCTGTATTTCAAAATTTTTTTACGACCTTTTATATTCACCCAAATGTATTGTAAACACGTGTTTTAGATGTAAAATAATGTGAACTTAACGTTAAAAATATAAAAAGTATGATTAGTTTAATAGAAATGACTTAAGACGATATTTAGCGGATTCATCACCTGTATTTTAAAATTTTTTTACGACCTTTTATATTCACCCAAATGTATTGTAAAGACGTGTTTTAGATGTAAAATAATGTGAACTTAACGATAAAAATATAAAAAGTATGATTAGTTCAATACAAATGACTTTAAACGATATTTAGCGGAATTATCACCATTTTTTACCAAATTTTTTCCCAAATTTTTTTTCTATTTTTTGTATTCACCCAAATGTATTGTAAATACGTGTTTTAGAAGTAAAATAATGTGAACTTAACGATAAAAATATAAAAAGTATGATTAGTTCAATACAAATGACTTTAAACGATATTTAGCGGAATTATCACCATTTTTTACCAAATTTTTTCCCAAATTTTTTTTCTATTTTTTGTATTCACCCAAATGTATTGTAAATACGTGTTTTAGAAGTAAAATAATGTGAACTTAACGATAAAAATATAAAAAGTATGATTAGTTCAATACAAATGACTTTAAACGATATTTAGCGGAATTATCACCATTTTTTACCAAATTTTTTTTCTATTTTTTTTATTCACCCAAATGTATTGTAAACTCGTGTTTTAGATGTAAAATAATGTGAACTTAACGTTAAAAATATAAAAAGTATGATTAGTTTAATAGAAATGACTTAAGACGATATTTAGCGGTTTCATCACCTGTATTTCAAAATTTTTTTACGACCTTTTATATTCACCCAAATGTATTGTAAAGACGTGTTTTAGATGTAAAATTATGTGAACTTAACGATAAAAATATAAAAAGTATGATTAGTTCAATACAAATGACTTAAGACGATATTTAGCGGATTCATCACCTGTATTTCAAAATTTTTTTACGACCTTTTATATTCACCCAAATGTATTGTAAAGACGTGTTTTAGATGTAAAATAATGTGAACTTAACGATAAAAATATAAAAAGTATGATTAGTTCAATACAAATGACTTTAAACGATATTTAGCGGAATTATCACCATTTTTTACCAAATTTGCTCCCAAATTTTTTTTCTATTTTTTGTATTCACCCAAATGTATTGTAAATACGTGTTTTAGATGTAAAATAATGTGAACTTAACGATAAAAATATAAAAAGTATGATTAGTTCAATACAAATGACTTTAAACGATATTTAGCGGAATTATCACCATTTTTTACCCAATTTTTTCCCAAATTTTTTTTCTATTTTTTGTATTCACCCAAATGTATTGTAAACACGTGTTTTAGATGTAAAATAATGTGAACTTAACGTTAAAAATATAAAAAGTATGATTAGTTTAATAGAAATGACTTAAGACGATATTTAGCGGATTCATCACCTGTATTTCAAAATTTTTTTACGACCTTTTATATTCACCCAAATGTATTGTAAAGACGTGTTTTAGATGTAAAATAATGTGAACTTAACGATAAAAATATAAAAAGTATGATTAGTTCAATACAAATGACTTTAAACGATATTTAGTGGAATTATCACCATTTTTTACCAAATTTTTTCCCAAATTTTTTTTCTATTTTTTGTATTCACCCAAATGTATTGTAAATACGTGTTTTAGAAGTAAAATAATGTGAACTTAACGATAAAAATATAAAAAGTATGATTAGTTCAATACAAATGACTTTAAACGATATTTAGCGGAATTATCACCATTTTTTACCAAATTTTTTTTCTATTTTTTTTATTCACCCAAATGTATTGTAAACTCGTGTTTTAGATGTAAAATAATGTGAACTTAACGTTAAAAATATAAAAAGTATGATTAGTTTAATAGAAATGACTTAAGACGATATTTAGCGGATTCATCACCTGTATTTCAAAATTTTTTCACGACCTTTTATATTCACCCAAATGTATTGTAAAGACGTGTTTTAGATGTAAAATAATGTGAACTTAACGATAAAAATATAAAAAGTATGATTAGTTCAATACAAATGACTTTAAACGATATTTAGCGGAATTATCACCATTTTTTACCAAATTTTTTCCCAAATTTTTTTTCTATTTTTTGTATTCACCCAAATGTATTGTAAATACGTGTTTTAGAAGTAAAATAATGTGAACTTAACGATAAAAATATAAAAAGTATGATTAGTTCAATACAAATGACTTTAAACGATATTTAGCGGAATTATCACCATTTTTTACCAAATTTTTTTTCTATTTTTTTTATTCACCCAAATGTATTGTAAACTCGTGTTTTAGATGTAAAATAATGTGAACTTAACGTTAAAAATATAAAAAGTATGATTAGTTTAATAGAAATGACTTAAGACGATATTTAGCGGTTTCATCACCTGTATTTCAAAATTTTTTTACGACCTTTTATATTCACCCAAATGTATTGTAAAGACGTGTTTTAGATGTAAAATTATGTGAACTTAACGATAAAAATATAAAAAGTATGATTAGTTCAATACAAATGACTTAAGACGATATTTAGCGGATTCATCACCTGTATTTCAAAATTTTTTTACGACCTTTTATATTCACCCAAATGTATTGTAAACACGTGTTTTAGATGTAAAATAATGTGAACTTAACGTTAAAAATATAAAAAGTATGATTAGTTTAATAGAAATGACTTAAGACGATATTTAGCGGATTCATCACCTGTATTTTAAAATTTTTTTACGACCTTTTATATTCACCCAAATGTATTGTAAAGACGTGTTTTAGATGTAAAATAATGTGAACTTAACGATAAAAATATAAAAAGTATGATTAGTTCAATACAAATGACTTTAAACGATATTTAGCGGAATTATCACCATTTTTTACCAAATTTTTTCCCAAATTTTTTTTCTATTTTTTGTATTCACCCAAATGTATTGTAAATACGTGTTTTAGAAGTAAAATAATGTGAACTTAACGATAAAAATATAAAAAGTATGATTAGTTCAATACAAATGACTTTAAACGATATTTAGCGGAATTATCACCATTTTTTACCAAATTTTTTTTCTATTTTTTTTATTCACCCAAATGTATTGTAAACTCGTGTTTTAGATGTAAAATAATGTGAACTTAACGTTAAAAATATAAAAAGTATGATTAGTTTAATAGAAATGACTTAAGACGATATTTAGCGGTTTCATCACCTGTATTTCAAAATTTTTTTACGACCTTTTATATTCACCCAAATGTATTGTAAAGACGTGTTTTAGATGTAAAATTATGTGAACTTAACGATAAAAATATAAAAAGTATGATTAGTTCAATACAAATGACTTAAGACGATATTTAGCGGATTCATCACCTGTATTTCAAAATTTTTTTACGACCTTTTATATTCACCCAAATGTATTGTAAACACGTGTTTTAGATGTAAAATAATGTGAACTTAACGTTAAAAATATAAAAAGTATGATTAGTTTAATAGAAATGACTTAAGACGATATTTAGCGGATTCATCACCTGTATTTTAAAATTTTTTTACGACCTTTTATATTCACCCAAATGTATTGTAAAGACGTGTTTTAGATGTAAAATAATGTGAACTTAACGATAAAAATATAAAAAGTATGATTAGTTCAATACAAATGACTTTAAACGATATTTAGCGGAATTATCACCATTTTTTACCAAATTTTTTCCCAAATTTTTTTTCTATTTTTTGTATTCACCCAAATGTATTGTAAATACGTGTTTTAGAAGTAAAATAATGTGAACTTAACGATAAAAATATAAAAAGTATGATTAGTTCAATACAAATGACTTTAAACGATATTTAGCGGAATTATCACCATTTTTTACCAAATTTTTTCCCAAATTTTTTTTCTATTTTTTGTATTCACCCAAATGTATTGTAAATACGTGTTTTAGAAGTAAAATAATGTGAACTTAACGATAAAAATATAAAAAGTATGATTAGTTCAATACAAATGACTTTAAACGATATTTAGCGGAATTATCACCATTTTTTACCAAATTTTTTTTCTATTTTTTTTATTCACCCAAATGTATTGTAAACTCGTGTTTTAGATGTAAAATAATGTGAACTTAACGTTAAAAATATAAAAAGTATGATTAGTTTAATAGAAATGACTTAAGACGATATTTAGCGGTTTCATCACCTGTATTTCAAAATTTTTTTACGACCTTTTATATTCACCCAAATGTATTGTAAAGACGTGTTTTAGATGTAAAATTATGTGAACTTAACGATAAAAATATAAAAAGTATGATTAGTTCAATACAAATGACTTAAGACGATATTTAGCGGATTCATCACCTGTATTTCAAAATTTTTTTACGACCTTTTATATTCACCCAAATGTATTGTAAAGACGTGTTTTAGATGTAAAATAATGTGAACTTAACGATAAAAATATAAAAAGTATGATTAGTTCAATACAAATGACTTTAAACGATATTTAGCGGAATTATCACCATTTTTTACCAAATTTTTTCCCAAATTTTTTTTCTATTTTTTGTATTCACCCAAATGTATTGTAAATACGTGTTTTAGATGTAAAATAATGTGAACTTAACGATAAAAATATAAAAAGTATGATTAGTTCAATACAAATGACTTTAAACGATATTTAGCGGAATTATCACCATTTTTTACCCAATTTTTTCCCAAATTTTTTTTCTATTTTTTGTATTCACCCAAATGTATTGTAAACACGTGTTTTAGATGTAAAATAATGTGAACTTAACGTTAAAAATATAAAAAGTATGATTAGTTTAATAGAAATGACTTAAGACGATATTTAGCGGATTCATCACCTGTATTTCAAAATTTTTTTACGACCTTTTATATTCACCCAAATGTATTGTAAAGACGTGTTTTAGATGTAAAATAATGTGAACTTAACGATAAAAATATAAAAAGTATGATTAGTTCAATACAAATGACTTTAAACGATATTTAGTGGAATTATCACCATTTTTTACCAAATTTTTTCCCAAATTTTTTTTCTATTTTTTGTATTCACCCAAATGTATTGTAAATACGTGTTTTAGAAGTAAAATAATGTGAACTTAACGATAAAAATATAAAAAGTATGATTAGTTCAATACAAATGACTTTAAACGATATTTAGCGGAATTATCACCATTTTTTACCAAATTTTTTTTCTATTTTTTTTATTCACCCAAATGTATTGTAAACTCGTGTTTTAGATGTAAAATAATGTGAACTTAACGTTAAAAATATAAAAAGTATGATTAGTTTAATAGAAATGACTTAAGACGATATTTAGCGGATTCATCACCTGTATTTCAAAATTTTTTCACGACCTTTTATATTCACCCAAATGTATTGTAAAGACGTGTTTTAGATGTAAAATAATGTGAACTTAACGATAAAAATATAAAAAGTATGATTAGTTCAATACAAATGACTTTAAACGATATTTAGCGGAATTATCACCATTTTTTACCAAATTTTTTCCCAAATTTTTTTTCTATTTTTTGTATTCACCCAAATGTATTGTAAATACGTGTTTTAGAAGTAAAATAATGTGAACTTAACGATAAAAATATAAAAAGTATGATTAGTTCAATACAAATGACTTTAAACGATATTTAGCGGAATTATCACCATTTTTTACCAAATTTTTTTTCTATTTTTTTTATTCACCCAAATGTATTGTAAACTCGTGTTTTAGATGTAAAATAATGTGAACTTAACGTTAAAAATATAAAAAGTATGATTAGTTTAATAGAAATGACTTAAGACGATATTTAGCGGTTTCATCACCTGTATTTCAAAATTTTTTTACGACCTTTTATATTCACCCAAATGTATTGTAAAGACGTGTTTTAGATGTAAAATTATGTGAACTTAACGATAAAAATATAAAAAGTATGATTAGTTCAATACAAATGACTTAAGACGATATTTAGCGGATTCATCACCTGTATTTCAAAATTTTTTTACGACCTTTTATATTCACCCAAATGTATTGTAAACACGTGTTTTAGATGTAAAATAATGTGAACTTAACGTTAAAAATATAAAAAGTATGATTAGTTTAATAGAAATGACTTAAGACGATATTTAGCGGATTCATCACCTGTATTTTAAAATTTTTTTACGACCTTTTATATTCACCCAAATGTATTGTAAAGACGTGTTTTAGATGTAAAATAATGTGAACTTAACGATAAAAATATAAAAAGTATGATTAGTTCAATACAAATGACTTTAAACGATATTTAGCGGAATTATCACCATTTTTTACCAAATTTTTTCCCAAATTTTTTTTCTATTTTTTGTATTCACCCAAATGTATTGTAAATACGTGTTTTAGAAGTAAAATAATGTGAACTTAACGATAAAAATATAAAAAGTATGATTAGTTCAATACAAATGACTTTAAACGATATTTAGCGGAATTATCACCATTTTTTACCAAATTTTTTCCCAAATTTTTTTTCTATTTTTTGTATTCACCCAAATGTATTGTAAATACGTGTTTTAGAAGTAAAATAATGTGAACTTAACGATAAAAATATAAAAAGTATGATTAGTTCAATACAAATGACTTTAAACGATATTTAGCGGAATTATCACCATTTTTTACCAAATTTTTTTTCTATTTTTTTTATTCACCCAAATGTATTGTAAACTCGTGTTTTAGATGTAAAATAATGTGAACTTAACGTTAAAAATATAAAAAGTATGATTAGTTTAATAGAAATGACTTAAGACGATATTTAGCGGTTTCATCACCTGTATTTCAAAATTTTTTTACGACCTTTTATATTCACCCAAATGTATTGTAAAGACGTGTTTTAGATGTAAAATTATGTGAACTTAACGATAAAAATATAAAAAGTATGATTAGTTCAATACAAATGACTTAAGACGATATTTAGCGGATTCATCACCTGTAATTCAAAATTTTTTTACGACCTTTTATATTCACCCAAATGTATTGTAAACACGTGTTTTAGATGTAAAATAATGTGAACTTAACGTTAAAAATATAAAAAGTATGATTAGTTTAATAGAAATGACTTTAAACGATATTTAGCGGAATTATCACCATTTTTTACCAAATTTTTTTTCTATTTTTTTTATTCACCCAAATGTATTGTAAACTCGTGTTTTAGATGTAAAATAATGTGAACTTAACGTTAAAAATATAAAAAGTATGATTAGTTTAATAGAAATGACTTAAGACGATATTTAGCGGTTTCATCACCTGTATTTCAAAATTTTTTTACGACCTTTTATATTCACCCAAATGTATTGTAAAGACGTGTTTTAGATGTAAAATTATGTGAACTTAACGATAAAAATATAAAAAGTATGATTAGTTCAATACAAATGACTTAAGACGATATTTAGCGGATTCATCACCTGTATTTCAAAATTTTTTTACGACCTTTTATATTCACCCAAATGTATTGTAAACACGTGTTTTAGATGTAAAATAATGTGAACTTAACGTTAAAAATATAAAAAGTATGATTAGTTTAATAGAAATGACTTAAGACGATATTTAGCGGATTCATCACCTGTATTTTAAAATTTTTTTACGACCTTTTATATTCACCCAAATGTATTGTAAAGACGTGTTTTAGATGTAAAATAATGTGAACTTAACGATAAAAATATAAAAAGTATGATTAGTTCAATACAAATGACTTTAAACGATATTTAGCGGAATTATCACCATTTTTTACCAAATTTTTTCCCAAATTTTTTTTCTATTTTTTGTATTCACCCAAATGTATTGTAAATACGTGTTTTAGAAGTAAAATAATGTGAACTTAACGATAAAAATATAAAAAGTATGATTAGTTCAATACAAATGACTTTAAACGATATTTAGCGGAATTATCACCATTTTTTACCAAATTTTTTCCCAAATTTTTTTTCTATTTTTTGTATTCACCCAAATGTATTGTAAATACGTGTTTTAGAAGTAAAATAATGTGAACTTAACGATAAAAATATAAAAAGTATGATTAGTTCAATACAAATGACTTTAAACGATATTTAGCGGAATTATCACCATTTTTTACCAAATTTTTTTTCTATTTTTTTTATTCACCCAAATGTATTGTAAACTCGTGTTTTAGATGTAAAATAATGTGAACTTAACGTTAAAAATATAAAAAGTATGATTAGTTTAATAGAAATGACTTAAGACGATATTTAGCGGTTTCATCACCTGTATTTCAAAATTTTTTTACGACCTTTTATATTCACCCAAATGTATTGTAAAGACGTGTTTTAGATGTAAAATTATGTGAACTTAACGATAAAAATATAAAAAGTATGATTAGTTCAATACAAATGACTTAAGACGATATTTAGCGGATTCATCACCTGTAATTCAAAATTTTTTTACGACCTTTTATATTCACCCAAATGTATTGTAAAGACGTGTTTTAGATGTAAAATAATGTGAACTTAACGATAAAAATATAAAAAGTATGATTAGTTCAATACAAATGACTTTAAACGATATTTAGCGGAATTATCACCATTTTTTACCCAATTTTTTCCCAAATTTTTTTTCTATTTTTTGTATTCACCCAAATGTATTGTAAACACGTGTTTTAGATGTAAAATAATGTGAACTTAACGTTAAAAATATAAAAAGTATGATTAGTTTAATAGAAATGACTTAAGACGATATTTAGCGGATTCATCACCTGTATTTCAAAATTTTTTCACGACCTTTTATATTCACCCAAATGTATTGTAAAGACGTGTTTTAGATGTAAAATAATGTGAACTTAACGATAAAAATATAAAAAGTATGATTAGTTCAATACAAATGACTTCAAACGATATTTAGCGGAATTATCACCATTTTTTACCAAATTTTTTCCCAAATTTTTTTTCTATTTTTTGTATTCACCCAAATGTATTGTAAATACGTGTTTTAGAAGTAAAATAATGTGAACTTAACGATAAAAATATAAAAAGTATGATTAGTTCAATACAAATGACTTTAAACGATATTTAGCGGAATTATCACCATTTTTTACCAAATTTTTTTTCTATTTTTTTTATTCACCCAAATGTATTGTAAACTCGTGTTTTAGATGTAAAATAATGTGAACTTAACGTTAAAAATATAAAAAGTATGATTAGTTTAATAGAAATGACTTAAGACGATATTTAGCGGTTTCATCACCTGTATTTCAAAATTTTTTTACGACCTTTTATATTCACCCAAATGTATTGTAAAGACGTGTTTTAGATGTAAAATTATGTGAACTTAACGATAAAAATATAAAAAGTATGATTAGTTCAATACAAATGACTTAAGACGATATTTAGCGGATTCATCACCTGTATTTCAAAATTTTTTTACGACCTTTTATATTCACCCAAATGTATTGTAAAGACGTGTTTTAGATGTAAAATAATGTGAACTTAACGATAAAAATATAAAAAGTATGATTAGTTCAATACAAATGACTTTAAACGATATTTAGCGGAATTATCACCATTTTTTACCCAATTTTTTCCCAAATTTTTTTTCTATTTTTTGTATTCACCCAAATGTATTGTAAACACGTGTTTTAGATGTAAAATAATGTGAACTTAACGTTAAAAATATAAAAAGTATGATTAGTTTAATAGAAATGACTTAAGACGATATTTAGCGGATTCATCACCTGTATTTCAAAATTTTTTTACGACCTTTTATATTCACCCAAATGTATTGTAAAGACGTGTTTTAGATGTAAAATAATGTGAACTTAACGATAAAAATATAAAAAGTATGATTAGTTCAATACAAATGACTTTAAACGATATTTAGTGGAATTATCACCATTTTTTACCAAATTTTTTCCCAAATTTTTTTTCTATTTTTTGTATTCACCCAAATGTATTGTAAATACGTGTTTTAGAAGTAAAATAATGTGAACTTAACGATAAAAATATAAAAAGTATGATTAGTTCAATACAAATGACTTTAAACGATATTTAGCGGAATTATCACCATTTTTTACCAAATTTTTTTTCTATTTTTTTTATTCACCCAAATGTATTGTAAACTCGTGTTTTAGATGTAAAATAATGTGAACTTAACGTTAAAAATATAAAAAGTATGATTAGTTTAATAGAAATGACTTAAGACGATATTTAGCGGTTTCATCACCTGTATTTCAAAATTTTTTTACGACCTTTTATATTCACCCAAATGTATTGTAAAGACGTGTTTTAGATGTAAAATTATGTGAACTTAACGATAAAAATATAAAAAGTATGATTAGTTCAATACAAATGACTTAAGACGATATTTAGCGGATTCATCACCTGTATTTCAAAATTTTTTTACGACCTTTTATATTCACCCAAATGTATTGTAAAGACGTGTTTTAGATGTAAAATAATGTGAACTTAACGATAAAAATATAAAAAGTATGATTAGTTCAATACAAATGACTTTAAACGATATTTAGCGGAATTATCACCATTTTTTACCAAATTTTTTCCCAAATTTTTTTTCTATTTTTTGTATTCACCCAAATGTATTGTAAATACGTGTTTTAGATGTAAAATAATGTGATCTAAACGATAAAAATATAAAAAGTATGATTAGTTCAATACAAATGACTTTAAACGATATTTAGCGGAATTATCACCATTTTTTACCAAATTTTTTTTCTATTTTTTGTATTCACCCAAATGTATTGTAAACACGTGTTTTAGATGTAAAATAATGTGAACTTAACGTTAAAAATATAAAAAGTATGATTAGTTTAATAGTAATGACTTAAGACGATATTTAGCGGATTCATCACCTGTATTTCAAAATTTTTTTACGACCTTTTATATTCACCCAAATGTATTGTAAAGACGTGTTTTAGATGTAAAATTATGTGAACGTAACGATAAAAATATAAAAAGTATGATTAGTTCAATACAAATGACTTTAAACGATATTTAGCGGAATTATCACCATTTTTTACCAAATTTTTTCCCAAATTTTTTTTCTATTTTTTGTATTCACCCAAATGTATTGTAAATACGTGTTTTAGAAGTAAAATAATGTGAACTTAACGATAAAAATATAAAAAGTATGATTAGTTCAATACAAATGACTTTAAACGATATTTAGCGGAATTATCACCATTTTTTACCAAATTTTTTCCCAAATTTTTTTTCTATTTTTTGTATTCACCCAAATGTATTGTAAATACGTGTTTTAGATGTAAAATAATGTGATCTAAACGATAATAATATAAAAAGTATGATTAGTTCAATACAAATGACTTTAAACGATATTTAGCGGAATTATCACCATTTTTTACCAAATTTTTTTTCTATTTTTTGTATTCACCCAAATGTATTGTAAACACGTGTTTTAGATGTAAAATAATGTGAACTTAACGTTAAAAATATAAAAAGTATGATTAGTTTAATAGTAATGACTTAAGACGATATTTAGCGGATTCATCACCTGTATTTCAAAATTTTTTTACGACCTTTTATATTCACCCAAATGTATTGTAAAGACGTGTTTTAGATGTAAAATAATGTGAACTTAACGATAAAAATATAAAAAGTATGATTAGTTCAATACAAATGACTTAAGACGATATTTAGCGGATTCATCACCTGTATTTCAAAATTTTTTTACGACCTTTTATATTCACCCAAATGTATTGTAAAGACGTGTTTTAGATGTAAAATAATGTGAACTTAACGATAAAAATATAAAAAGTATGATTAGTTCAATACAAATGACTTTAAACGATATTTAGCGGAATTATCACCATTTTTTACCCAATTTTTTCCCAAATTTTTTTTCTATTTTTTGTATTCACCCAAATGTATTGTAAACACGTGTTTTAGATGTAAAATAATGTGAACTTAACGTTAAAAATATAAAAAGTATGATTAGTTTAATAGAAATGACTTAAGACGATATTTAGCGGATTCATCACCTGTATTTCAAAATTTTTTTACGACCTTTTATATTCACCCAAATGTATTGTAAAGACGTGTTTTAGATGTAAAATAATGTGAACTTAACGATAAAAATATAAAAAGTATGATTAGTTCAATACAAATGACTTTAAACGATATTTAGTGGAATTATCACCATTTTTTACCAAATTTTTTCCCAAATTTTTTTTCTATTTTTTGTATTCACCCAAATGTATTGTAAATACGTGTTTTAGAAGTAAAATAATGTGAACTTAACGATAAAAATATAAAAAGTATGATTAGTTCAATACAAATGACTTTAAACGATATTTAGCGGAATTATCACCATTTTTTACCAAATTTTTTTTCTATTTTTTTTATTCACCCAAATGTATTGTAAACTCGTGTTTTAGATGTAAAATAATGTGAACTTAACGTTAAAAATATAAAAAGTATGATTAGTTTAATAGAAATGACTTAAGACGATATTTAGCGGTTTCATCACCTGTATTTCAAAATTTTTTTACGACCTTTTATATTCACCCAAATGTATTGTAAAGACGTGTTTTAGATGTAAAATTATGTGAACTTAACGATAAAAATATAAAAAGTATGATTAGTTCAATACAAATGACTTAAGACGATATTTAGCGGATTCATCACCTGTATTTCAAAATTTTTTTACGACCTTTTATATTCACCCAAATGTATTGTAAAGACGTGTTTTAGATGTAAAATAATGTGAACTTAACGATAAAAATATAAAAAGTATGATTAGTTCAATACAAATGACTTTAAACGATATTTAGCGGAATTATCACCATTTTTTACCAAATTTTTTCCCAAATTTTTTTTCTATTTTTTGTATTCACCCAAATGTATTGTAAATACGTGTTTTAGATGTAAAATAATGTGATCTAAACGATAAAAATATAAAAAGTATGATTAGTTCAATACAAATGACTTTAAACGATATTTAGCGGAATTATCACCATTTTTTACCAAATTTTTTTTCTATTTTTTGTATTCACCCAAATGTATTGTAAACACGTGTTTTAGATGTAAAATAATGTGAACTTAACGTTAAAAATATAAAAAGTATGATTAGTTTAATAGTAATGACTTAAGACGATATTTAGCGGATTCATCACCTGTATTTCAAAATTTTTTTACGACCTTTTATATTCACCCAAATGTATTGTAAAGACGTGTTTTAGATGTAAAATTATGTGAACGTAACGATAAAAATATAAAAAGTATGATTAGTTCAATACAAATGACTTTAAACGATATTTAGCGGAATTATCACCATTTTTTACCAAATTTTTTCCCAAATTTTTTTTCTATTTTTTGTATTCACCCAAATGTATTGTAAATACGTGTTTTAGAAGTAAAATAATGTGAACTTAACGATAAAAATATAAAAAGTATGATTAGTTCAATACAAATGACTTTAAACGATATTTAGCGGAATTATCACCATTTTTTACCAAATTTTTTCCCAAATTTTTTTTCTATTTTTTGTATTCACCCAAATGTATTGTAAATACGTGTTTTAGATGTAAAATAATGTGATCTAAACGATAATAATATAAAAAGTATGATTAGTTCAATACAAATGACTTTAAACGATATTTAGCGGAATTATCACCATTTTTTACCAAATTTTTTTTCTATTTTTTGTATTCACCCAAATGTATTGTAAACACGTGTTTTAGATGTAAAATAATGTGAACTTAACGTTAAAAATATAAAAAGTATGATTAGTTTAATAGTAATGACTTAAGACGATATTTAGCGGATTCATCACCTGTATTTCAAAATTTTTTTACGACCTTTTATATTCACCCAAATGTATTGTAAAGACGTGTTTTAGATGTAAAATAATGTGAACTTAACGATAAAAATATAAAAAGTATGATTAGTTCAATACAAATGACTTTAAACGATATTTAGCGGAATTATCACCATTTTTTACCAAATTTTTTCCCAAATTTTTTTTCTATTTTTTGTATTCACCCAAATGTATTGTAAATACGTGTTTTAGATGTAAAATAATGTGATCTAAACGATAAAAATATAAAAAGTATGATTAGTTCAATACAAATGACTTTAAACGATATTTAGCGGAATTATCACCATTTTTTACCAAATTTTTTTTCTATTTTTTGTATTCACCCAAATGTATTGTAAACACGTGTTTTAGATGTAAAATAATGTGAACTTAACGTTAAAAATATAAAAAGTATGATTAGTTTAATAGTAATGACTTAAGACGATATTTAGCGGATTCATCACCTGTATTTCAAAATTTTTTTACGACCTTTTATATTCACCCAAATGTATTGTAAAGACGTGTTTTAGATGTAAAATTATGTGAACGTAACGATAAAAATATAAAAAGTATGATTAGTTCAATACAAATGACTTTAAACGATATTTAGCGGAATTATCACCATTTTTTACCAAATTTTTTCCCAAATTTTTTTTCTATTTTTTGTATTCACCCAAATGTATTGTAAATACGTGTTTTAGAAGTAAAATAATGTGAACTTAACGATAAAAATATAAAAAGTATGATTAGTTCAATACAAATGACTTTAAACGATATTTAGCGGAATTATCACCATTTTTTACCAAATTTTTTCCCAAATTTTTTTTCTATTTTTTGTATTCACCCAAATGTATTGTAAATACGTGTTTTAGAAGTAAAATAATGTGAACTTAACGATAAAAATATAAAAAGTATGATTAGTTCAATACAAATGACTTTAAACGATATTTAGCGGAATTATCACCATTTTTTACCAAATTTTTTTTCTATTTTTTTTATTCACCCAAACGTATTGTAAACTCGTGTTTTAGATGTAAAATAATGTGAACTTAACGTTAAAAATATAAAAAGTATGATTAGTTTAATAGAAATGACTTAAGACGATATTTAGCGGTTTCATCACCTGTATTTCAAAATTTTTTTACGACCTTTTATATTCACCCAAATGTATTGTAAAGACGTGTTTTAGATGTAAAATTATGTGAACTTAACGATAAAAATATAAAAAGTATGATTAGTTCAATACAAATGACTTAAGACGATATTTAGCGGATTCATCACCTGTATTTCAAAATTTTTTTACGACCTTTTATATTCACCCAAATGTATTGTAAAGACGTGTTTTAGATGTAAAATAATGTGAACTTAACGATAAAAATATAAAAAGTATGATTAGTTCAATACAAATGACTTTAAACGATATTTAGCGGAATTATCACCATTTTTTACCAAATTTTTTTTCTATTTTTTGTATTCACCCAAATGTATTGTAAACACGTGTTTTAGATGTAAAATAATGTGAACTTAACGTTAAAAATATAAAAAGTATGATTAGTTTAATAGTAATGACTTAAGACGATATTTAGCGGATTCATCACCTGTATTTCAAAATTTTTTTACGACCTTTTATATTCACCCAAATGTATTGTAAAGACGTGTTTTAGATGTAAAATTATGTGAACGTAACGATAAAAATATAAAAAGTATGATTAGTTCAATACAAATGACTTTAAACGATATTTAGCGGAATTATCACCATTTTTTACCAAATTTTTTCCCAAATTTTTTTTCTATTTTTTGTATTCACCCAAATGTATTGTAAATACGTGTTTTAGAAGTAAAATAATGTGAACTTAACGATAAAAATATAAAAAGTATGATTAGTTCAATACAAATGACTTTAAACGATATTTAGCGGAATTATCACCATTTTTTACCAAATTTTTTCCCAAATTTTTTTTCTATTTTTTGTATTCACCCAAATGTATTGTAAATACGTGTTTTAGAAGTAAAATAATGTGAACTTAACGATAAAAATATAAAAAGTATGATTAGTTCAATACAAATGACTTTAAACGATATTTAGCGGAATTATCACCATTTTTTACCAAATTTTTTTTCTATTTTTTGTATTCACCCAAATGTATTGTAAACACGTGTTTTAGATGTAAAATAATGTGAACTTAACGTTAAAAATATAAAAAGTATGATTAGTTTAATAGTAATGACTTAAGACGATATTTAGCGGATTCATCACCTGTATTTCAAAATTTTTTTACGACCTTTTATATTCACCCAAATGTATTGTAAAGACGTGTTTTAGATGTAAAATTATGTGAACTTAACGATAAAAATATAAAAAGTATGATTAGTTCAATACAAATGACTTAAGACGATATTTAGCGGATTCATCACCTGTATTTCAAAATTTTTTTACGACCTTTTATATTCACCCAAATGTATTGTAAAGACGTGTTTTAGATGTAAAATAATGTGAACTTAACGATAAAAATATAAAAAGTATGATTAGTTCAATACAAATGACTTTAAACGATATTTAGCGGAATTATCACCATTTTTTACCAAATTTTTTCCCAAATTTTTTTTCTATTTTTTGTATTCACCCAAATGTATTGTAAATACGTGTTTTAGATGTAAAATAATGTGATCTAAACGATAAAAATATAAAAAGTATGATTAGTTCAATACAAATGACTTTAAACGATATTTAGCGGAATTATCACCATTTTTTACCAAATTTTTTTTCTATTTTTTGTATTCACCCAAATGTATTGTAAACACGTGTTTTAGATGTAAAATAATGTGAACTTAACGTTAAAAATATAAAAAGTATGATTAGTTTAATAGTAATGACTTAAGACGATATTTAGCGGATTCATCACCTGTATTTCAAAATTTTTTTACGACCTTTTATATTCACCCAAATGTATTGTAAAGACGTGTTTTAGATGTAAAATAATGTGAACTTAACGATAAAAATATAAAAAGTATGATTAGTTCAATACAAATGACTTTAAACGATATTTAGCGGAATTATCACCATTTTTTACCAAATTTTTTCCCAAATTTTTTTTCTATTTTTTGTATTCACCCAAATGTATTGTAAATACGTGTTTTAGATGTAAAATAATGTGATCTAAACGATAAAAATATAAAAAGTATGATTAGTTCAATACAAATGACTTTAAACGATATTTAGCGGAATTATCACCATTTTTTACCAAATTTTTTTTCTATTTTTTGTATTCACCCAAATGTATTGTAAACACGTGTTTTAGATGTAAAATAATGTGAACTTAACGTTAAAAATATAAAAAGTATGATTAGTTTAATAGTAATGACTTAAGACGATATTTAGCGGATTCATCACCTGTATTTCAAAATTTTTTTACGACCTTTTATATTCACCCAAATGTATTGTAAAGACGTGTTTTAGAAGTAAAATAATGTGAACTTAACGATAAAAATATAAAAAGTATGATTAGTTCAATACAAATGACTTTAAACGATATTTAGCGGAATTATCACCATTTTTTACCAAATTTTTTCCCAAATTTTTTTTCTATTTTTTGTATTCACCCAAATGTATTGTAAATACGTGTTTTAGAAGTAAAATAATGTGAACTTAACGATAAAAATATAAAAAGTATGATTAGTTCAATACAAATGACTTTAAACGATATTTAGCGGAATTATCACCATTTTTTACCAAATTTTTTTTCTATTTTTTTTATTCACCCAAACGTATTGTAAACTCGTGTTTTAGATGTAAAATAATGTGAACTTAACGTTAAAAATATAAAAAGTATGATTAGTTTAATAGAAATGACTTAAGACGATATTTAGCGGTTTCATCACCTGTATTTCAAAATTTTTTTACGACCTTTTATATTCACCCAAATGTATTGTAAAGACGTGTTTTAGATGTAAAATTATGTGAACTTAACGATAAAAATATAAAAAGTATGATTAGTTCAATACAAATGACTTAAGACGATATTTAGCGGATTCATCACCTGTATTTCAAAATTTTTTTACGACCTTTTATATTCACCCAAATGTATTGTAAAGACGTGTTTTAGATGTAAAATAATGTGAACTTAACGATAAAAATATAAAAAGTATGATTCGTTCAATACAAATGACTTTAAACGATATTTAGCGGAATTATCACCATTTTTTACCAAATTTTTTCCCAAATTTTTTTTCTATTTTTTGTATTCACCCAAATGTATTGTAAATACGTGTTTTAGATGTAAAATAATGTGATCTAAACGATAAAAATATAAAAAGTATGATTAGTTCAATACAAATGACTTTAAACGATATTTAGCGGAATTATCACCATTTTTTACCAAATTTTTTTTCTATTTTTTGTATTCACCCAAATGTATTGTAAACACGTGTTTTAGATGTAAAATAATGTGAACTTAACGTTAAAAATATAAAAAGTATGATTAGTTTAATAGTAATGACTTAAGACGATATTTAGCGGATTCATCACCTGTATTTCAAAATTTTTTTACGACCTTTTATATTCACCCAAATGTATTGTAAAGACGTGTTTTAGATGTAAAATTATGTGAACGTAACGATAAAAATATAAAAAGTATGATTAGTTCAATACAAATGACTTTAAACGATATTTAGCGGAATTATCACCATTTTTTACCAAATTTTTTCCCAAATTTTTTTTCTATTTTTTGTATTCACCCAAATGTATTGTAAATACATGTTTTAGAAGTAAAATAATGTGAACTTAACGATAAAAATATAAAAAGTATGATTAGTTCAATACAAATGACTTTAAACGATATTTAGCGGAATTATCACCATTTTTTACCAAATTTTTTCCCAAATTTTTTTTCTATTTTTTGTATTCACCCAAATGTATTGTAAATACGTGTTTTAGAAGTAAAATAATGTGAACTTAACGATAAAAATATAAAAAGTATGATTAGTTCAATACAAATGACTTTAAACGATATTTAGCGGAATTATCACCATTTTTTACCAAATTTTTTTTCTATTTTTTTTATTCACCCAAATGTATTGTAAACTCGTGTTTTAGATGTAAAATAATGTGAACTTAACGTTAAAAATATAAAAAGTATGATTAGTTTAATAGAAATGACTTAAGACGATATTTAGCGGTTTCATCACCTGTATTTCAAAATTTTTTTACGACCTTTTATATTCACCCAAATGTATTGTAAAGACGTGTTTTAGATGTAAAATAATGTGAACTTAACGATAAAAATATAAAAAGTATGATTAGTTCAATACAAATGACTTTAAACGATATTTAGCGGAATTATCACCATTTTTTACCAAATTTTTTCCCAAATTTTTTTTCTATTTTTTGTATTCACCCAAATGTATTGTAAATACGTGTTTTAGAAGTAAAATAATGTGAACTTAACGATAAAAATATAAAAAGTATGATTAGTTCAATACAAATGACTTTAAACGATATTTAGCGGAATTATCACCATTTTTTACCAAATTTTTTCCCAAATTTTTTTTCTATTTTTTGTATTCACCCAAATGTATTGTAAATACGTGTTTTAGAAGTAAAATAATGTGAACTTAACGATAAAAATATAAAAAGTATGATTAGTTCAATACAAATGACTTTAAACGATATTTAGCGGAATTATCACCATTTTTTACCAAATTTTTTTTCTATTTTTTGTATTCACCCAAATGTATTGTAAATACGTGTTTTAGAAGTAAAATAATGTGAACTTAACGATAAAAATATAAAAAGTATGATTAGTTCAATACAAATGACTTTAAACGATATTTAGTGGAATTATCACCATTTTTTACCAAATTTTTTCCCAAATTTTTTTTCTATTTTTTGTATTCACCCAAATGTATTGTAAATACGTGTTTTAGAAGTAAAATAATGTGAACTTAACGATAAAAATATAAAAAGTATGATTAGTTCAATACAAATGACTTTAAACGATATTTAGCGGAATTATCACCATTTTTTACCAAATTTTTTTTCTATTTTTTTTATTCACCCAAATGTATTGTAAACTCGTGTTTTAGATGTAAAATAATGTGAACTTAACGTTAAAAATATAAAAAGTATGATTAGTTTAATAGAAATGACTTAAGACGATATTTAGCGGTTTCATCACCTGTATTTCAAAATTTTTTTACGACCTTTTATATTCACCCAAATGTATTGTAAAGACGTGTTTTAGATGTAAAATTATGTGAACTTAACGATAAAAATATAAAAAGTATGATTAGTTCAATACAAATGACTTAAGACGATATTTAGCGGATTCATCACCTGTATTTCAAAATTTTTTTACGACCTTTTATATTCACCCAAATGTATTGTAAAGACGTGTTTTAGATGTAAAATAATGTGAACTTAACGATAAAAATATAAAAAGTATGATTAGTTCAATACAAATGACTTTAAACGATATTTAGCGGAATTATCACCATTTTTTACCAAATTTTTTCCCAAATTTTTTTTCTATTTTTTGTATTCACCCAAATGTATTGTAAATACGTGTTTTAGATGTAAAATAATGTGATCTAAACGATAAAAATATAAAAAGTATGATTAGTTCAATACAAATGACTTTAAACGATATTTAGCGGAATTATCACCATTTTTTACCAAATTTTTTTTCTATTTTTTGTATTCACCCAAATGTATTGTAAACACGTGTTTTAGATGTAAAATAATGTGAACTTAACGTTAAAAATATAAAAAGTATGATTAGTTTAATAGTAATGACTTAAGACGATATTTAGCGGATTCATCACCTGTATTTCAAAATTTTTTTACGACCTTTTATATTCACCCAAATGTATTGTAAAGACGTGTTTTAGATGTAAAATAATGTGAACTTAACGATAAAAATATAAAAAGTATGATTAGTTCAATACAAATGACTTTAAACGATATTTAGCGGAATTATCACCATTTTTTACCAAATTTTTTCCCAAATTTTTTTTCTATTTTTTGTATTCACCCAAATGTATTGTAAATACGTGTTTTAGATGTAAAATAATGTGATCTAAACGATAAAAATATAAAAAGTATGATTAGTTCAATACAAATGACTTTAAACGATATTTAGCGGAATTATCACCATTTTTTACCAAATTTTTTTTCTATTTTTTGTATTCACCCAAATGTATTGTAAACACGTGTTTTAGATGTAAAATAATGTGAACTTAACGTTAAAAATATAAAAAGTATGATTAGTTTAATAGTAATGACTTAAGACGATATTTAGCGGATTCATCACCTGTATTTCAAAATTTTTTTACGACCTTTTATATTCACCCAAATGTATTGTAAAGACGTGTTTTAGATGTAAAATTATGTGAACGTAACGATAAAAATATAAAAAGTATGATTAGTTCAATACAAATGACTTTAAACGATATTTAGCGGAATTTTCACCATTTTTTACCAAATTTTTTCCCAAATTTTTTTTCTATTTTTTGTATTCACCCAAATGTATTGTAAATACGTGTTTTAGAAGTAAAATAATGTGAACTTAACGATAAAAATATAAAAAGTATGATTAGTTCAATACAAATGACTTTAAACGATATTTGGCGGAATTATCACCATTTTTTACCAAATTTTTTTTCTATTTTTTTTATTCACCCAAATGTATTGTAAACTCGTGTTTTAGATGTAAAATAATGTGAACTTAACGTTAAAAATATAAAAAGTATGATTAGTTTAATAGAAATGACTTAAGACGATATTTAGCGGTTTCATCACCTGTATTTCAAAATTTTTTTACGACCTTTTATATTCACCCAAATGTATTGTAAAGACGTGTTTTAGATGTAAAATTATGTGAACTTAACGATAAAAATATAAAAAGTATGATTAGTTCAATACAAATGACTTAAGACGATATTTAGCGGATTCATCACCTGTATTTCAAAATTTTTTTACGACCTTTTATATTCACCCAAATGTATTGTAAAGACGTGTTTTAGATGTAAAATAATGTGAACTTAACGATAAAAATTTAAAAAGTATGATTAGTTCAATACAAATGACTTTAAACGATATTTAGCGGAATTATCACCATTTTTTACCAAATTTTTTTTCTATTTTTTTTATTCACCCAAATGTATTGTAAACTCGTGTTTTAGATGTAAAATAATGTGAACTTAACGTTAAAAATATAAAAAGTATGATTAGTTTAATAGAAATGACTTAAGACGATATTTAGCGGTTTCATCACCTGTATTTCAAAATTTTTTTACGACCTTTTATATTCACCCAAATGTATTGTAAAGACGTGTTTTAGATGTAAAATTATGTGAACTTAACGATAAAAATATAAAAAGTATGATTAGTTCAATACAAATGACTTAAGACGATATTTAGCGGATTCATCACCTGTATTTCAAAATTTTTTTACGACCTTTTATATTCACCCAAATGTATTGTAAAGACGTGTTTTAGATGTAAAATAATGTGAACTTAACGATAAAAATATAAAAAGTATGATTAGTTCAATACAAATGACTTTAAACGATATTTAGCGGAATTATCACCATTTTTTACCAAATTTTTTCCCAAATTTTTTTTCTATTTTTTGTATTCACCCAAATGTATTGTAAATACGTGTTTTAGATGTAAAATAATGTGAACTTAACGATAAAAATATAAAAAGTATGATTAGTTCAATACAAATGACTTTAAACGATATTTAGCGGAATTATCACCATTTTTTACCCAATTTTTTACCAAATTTTTTTTCTATTTTTTGTATTCACCCAAATGTATTGTAAACACGTGTTTTAGATGTAAAATAATGTGAACTTAACGTTAAAAATATAAAAAGTATGATTAGTTTAATAGTAATGACTTAAGACGATATTTAGCGGATTCATCACCTGTATTTCAAAATTTTTTTACGACCTTTTATATTCACCCAAATGTATTGTAAAGACGTGTTTTAGATGTAAAATTATGTGAACGTAACGATAAAAATATAAAAAGTATGATTAGTTCAATACAAATGACTTTAAACGATATTTAGCTGAATTATCACCATTTTTTACCAAATTTTTTCCCAAATTTTTTTTCTATTTTTTGTATTCACCCAAATGTATTGTAAACACGTGTTTTAGATGTAAAATAATGTGAACTTAACGTTAAAAATATAAAAAGTATGATTAGTTTAATAGAAATGACTTAAGACGATATTTAGCGGATTCATCACCTGTATCTCAAAATTTTTTTACGACCTTTTATATTCACCCAAATGTATTGTAAAGACGTGTTTTAGATGTAAAATAATGTGAACTTAACGATAAAAATATAAAAAGTATGATTAGTTCAATACAAATGACTTTAAACGATATTTAGCGGAATTATCACCATTTTTTACCAAATTTTTTCCCAAATTTTTTTTCTATTTTTTGTATTCACCCAAATGTATTGTAAATACGTGTTTTAGAAGTAAAATAATGTGAACTTAACGATAAAAATATAAAAAGTATGATTAGTTCAATACAAATGACTTTAAACGATATTTAGCGGAATTATCACCATTTTTTACCAAATTTTTTTTCTATTTTTTTTATTCACCCAAATGTATTGTAAACTCGTGTTTTAGATGTAAAATAATGTGAACTTAACGTTAAAAATATAAAAAGTATGATTAGTTTAATAGAAATGACTTAAGACGATATTTAGCGGTTTCATCACCTGTATTTCAAAATTTTTTTACGACCTTTTATATTCACCCAAATGTATTGTAAAGACGTGTTTTAGATGTAAAATTATGTGAACTTAACGATAAAAATATAAAAAGTATGATTAGTTCAATACAAATGACTTAAGACGATATTTAGCGGATTCATCACCTGTATTTCAAAATTTTTTTACGACCTTTTATATTCACCCAAATGTATTGTAAAGACGTGTTTTAGATGTAAAATAATGTGAACTTAACGATAAAAATATAAAAAGTATGATTAGTTCAATACAAATGACTTTAAACGATATTTAGCGGAATTATCACCATTTTTTACCAAATTTTTTTTCTATTTTTTTTATTCACCCAAATGTATTGTAAACTCGTGTTTTAGATGTAAAATAATGTGAACTTAACGTTAAAAGTATAAAAAGTATGATTAGTTTAATAGAAATGACTTAAGACGATATTTAGCGGTTTCATCACCTGTATTTCAAAATTTTTTTACGACCTTTTATATTCACCCAAATGTATTGTAAAGACGTGTTTTAGATGTAAAATTATGTGAACTTAACGATAAAAATATAAAAAGTATGATTAGTTCAATACAAATGACTTAAGACGATATTTAGCGGATTCATCACCTGTATTTCAAAATTTTTTTACGACCTTTTATATTCACCCAAATGTATTGTAAAGACGTGTTTTAGATGTAAAATAATGTGAACTTAACGATAAAAATATAAAAAGTATGATTAGTTCAATACAAATGACTTTAAACGATATTTAGCGGAATTATCACCATTTTTTACCAAATTTTTTCCCAAATTTTTTTTCTATTTTTTGTATTCACCCAAATGTATTGTAAATACGTGTTTTAGATGTAAAATAATGTGAACTTAACGATAAAAATATAAAAAGTATGATTAGTTCAATACAAATGACTTTAAACGATATTTAGCGGAATTATCACCATTTTTTACCCAATTTTTTACCAAATTTTTTTTCTATTTTTTGTATTCACCCAAATGTATTGTAAACACGTGTTTTAGATGTAAAATAATGTGAACTTAACGTTAAAAATATAAAAAGTATGATTAGTTTAATAGTAATGACTTAAGACGATATTTAGCGGATTCATCACCTGTATTTCAAAATTTTTTTACGACCTTTTATATTCACCCAAATGTATTGTAAAGACGTGTTTTAGATGTAAAATTATGTGAACGTAACGATAAAAATATAAAAAGTATGATTAGTTCAATACAAATGACTTTAAACGATATTTAGCGGAATTATCACCATTTTTTACCAAATTTTTTTCCTATTTTTTGTATTCACCCAAATGTATTGTAAACTCGTGTTTTAGATGTAAAATAATGTGAACTTAACGTTAAAAATATAAAAAGTATGATTAGTTTAATAGAAATGACTTAAGACGATATTTAGCGGTTTCATCACCTGTATTTCAAAATTTTTTTACGACCTTTTATATTCACCCAAATGTATTGTAAAGACGTGTTTTAGATGTAAAATTATGTGAACTTAACGATAAAAATATAAAAAGTATGATTAGTTCAATACAAATGACTTTAAACGATATTTAGCGGAATTATCACCATTTTTTACCAAATTTTTTCCCAAATTTTTTTTCTATTTTTTGTATTCACCCAAATGTATTGTAAATACGTGTTTTAGATGTAAAATAATGTGAACTTAACGATAAAAATATAAAAAGTATGATTAGTTCAATACAAATGACTTTAAACGATATTTAGCGGAATTATCACCATTTTTTACCAAATTTTTTTTCTATTTTTTGTATTCACCCAAATGTATTGTAAACACGTGTTTTAGATGTAAAATAATGTGAACTTAACGTTAAAAATATAAAAAGTATGATTAGTTTAATAGAAATGACTTAAGACGATATTTAGCGGATTCATCACCTGTATCTCAAAATTTTTTTACGACCTTTTATATTCACCCAAATGTATTGTAAAGACGTGTTTTAGATGTAAAATAATGTGAACATAACGATAAAAATATAAAAAGTATGATTAGTTCAATACAAATGACTTTAAACGATATTTAGCGGAATTATCACCATTTTTTACCAAATTTTTTCCCAAATTTTTTTTCTATTTTTTGTATTCACCCAAATGTATTGTAAATACGTGTTTTAGAAGTAAAATAATGTGAACTTAACGATAAAAATATAAAAATTATGATTAGTTCAATACAAATGACTTTAAACGATATTTAGCGGAATTATCACCATTTTTTACCAAATTTTTTTTCTATTTTTTTTATTCACCCAAATGTATTGTAAACTCGTGTTTTAGATGTAAAATAATGTGAACTTAACGTTAAAAATATAAAAAGTATGATTAGTTTAATAGAAATGACTTAAGACGATATTTAGCGGTTTCATCACCTGTATTTCAAAATTTTTTTACGACCTTTTATATTCACCCAAATGTATTGTAAAGACGTGTTTTAGATGTAAAATAATGTGAACTTAACGTTAAAAATATAAAAAGTATGATTAGTTTAATAGAAATGACTTAAGACGATATTTAGCGGATTCATCACCTGTATTTCAAAATTTTTTTACGACCTTTTATATTCACCCAAATGTATTGTAAAGACGTGTTTTAGATGTAAAATAATGTGAACTTAACGATAAAAATATAAAAAGTATGATTAGTTCAATACAAATGACTTTAAACGATATTTAGTGGAATTATCACCATTTTTTACCAAATTTTTTCCCAAATTTTTTTTCTATTTTTTGTATTCACCCAAATGTATTGTAAATACGTGTTTTAGAAGTAAAATAATGTGAACTTAACGATAAAAATATAAAAAGTATGATTAGTTCAATACAAATGACTTTAAACGATATTTAGCGGAATTATCACCATTTTTTACCCAATTTTTTCCCAAATTTTTTTTCTATTTTTTGTATTCACCCAAATGTATTGTAAACACGTGTTTTAGATGTAAAATAATGTGAACTTAACGTTAAAAATATAAAAAGTATGATTAGTTTAATAGAAAAGACTTAAGACGATATTTAGCGGATTCATCACCTGTATTTCAAAATTTTTTTACGACCTTTTATATTCACCCAAATGTATTGTAAAGACGTGTTTTAGATGTAAAATAATGTGAACTTAACGATAAAAATATAAAAAGTATGATTAGTTCAATACAAATGACTTTAAACGATATTTAGTGGAATTATCACCATTTTTTACCAAATTTTTTCCCAAATTTTTTTTCTATTTTTTGTATTCACCCAAATGTATTGTAAATACTTGTTTTAGAAGTAAAATAATGTGAACTTAACGATAAAAATATAAAAAGTATGATTAGTTCAATACAAATGACTTTAAACGATATTTAGCGGAATTATCACCATTTTTTACCAAATTTTTTCCCAAATTTTTTTTCTATTTTTTGTATTCACCCAAATGTATTGTAAACACGTGTTTTAGATGTAAAATAATGTGAACTTAACGTTAAAAATATAAAAAGTATGATTAGTTTAATAGAAATGACTTAAGACGATATTTAGCGGATTCATCACCTGTATTTCAAAATTTTTTTACGACCTTTTATATTCACCCAAATGTATTGTAAAGACGTGTTTTAGATGTAAAATAATGTGAACTTAACGATAAAAATATAAAAAGTATGATTAGTTCAATACAAATGACTTTAAACGATATTTAGCGGAATTATCACCATTTTTTACCAAATTTTTTCCCAAATTTTTTTTCTATTTTTTGTATTCACCCAAATGTATTGTAAATACGTGTTTTAGAAGTAAAATAATGTGAACTTAACGATAAAAATATAAAAAGTATGATTAGTTCAATACAAATGACTTTAAACGATATTTAGCGGAATTATCACCATTTTTTACCAAATTTTTTTTCTATTTTTTTTATTCACCCAAATGTATTGTAAACTCGTGTTTTAGATGTAAAATAATGTGAACTTAACGTTAAAAATATAAAAAGTATGATTAGTTTAATAGAAATGACTTAAGACGATATTTAGCGGTTTCATCACCTGTATTTCAAAATTTTTTTACGACCTTTTATATTCACCCAAATGTATTGTAAAGACGTGTTTTAGATGTAAAATTATGTGAACTTAACGATAAAAATATAAAAAGTATGATTAGTTCAATACAAATGACTTAAGACGATATTTAGCGGATTCATCACCTGTATTTCAAAATTTTTTTACGACCTTTTATATTCACCCAAATGTATTGTAAAGACGTGTTTTAGATGTAAAATAATGTGAACTTAACGATAAAAATATAAAAAGTATGATTAGTTCAATACAAATGACTTTAAACGATATTTAGCGGAATTATCACCATTTTTTACCAAATTTTTTCCCAAATTTTTTTTCTATTTTTTGTATTCACCCAAATGTATTGTAAATACGTGTTTTAGATGTAAAATAATGTGAACTTAACGATAAAAATATAAAAAGTATGATTAGTTCAATACAAATGACTTTAAACGATATTTATCGGAATTATCACCATTTTTTACCCAATTTTTTCCCAAATTTTTTTTCTATTTTTTGTATTCACCCAAATGTATTGTAAACACGTGTTTTAGATGTAAAGTAATGTGAACTTAACGTTAAAAATATAAAAAGTATGATTAGTTTAATAGAAATGACTTAAGACGATATTTAGCGGATTCATCACCTGTATTTCAAAATTTTTTTACGACCTTTTATATTCACCCAAATGTATTGTAAAGACGTGTTTTAGATGTAAAATAATGTGAACTTAACGATAAAAATATAAAAAGTATGATTAGTTCAATACAAATGACTTTAAACGATATTTAGTGGAATTATCACCATTTTTTACCAAATTTTTTCCCAAATTTTTTTTCTATTTTTTGTATTCACCCAAATGTATTGTAAATACGTGTTTTAGAAGTAAAATAATGTGAACTTAACGATAAAAATATAAAAAGTATGATTAGTTCAATACAAATGACTTTAAACGATATTTAGCGGAATTATCACCATTTTTTACCCAATTTTTTCCCAAATTTTTTTTCTATTTTTTGTATTCACCCAAATGTATTGTAAACACGTGTTTTAGATGTAAAATAATGTGAACTTAACGTTAAAAATATAAAAAGTATGATTAGTTTAATAGAAATGACTTAAGACGATATTTAGCGGATTCATCACCTGTATTTCAAAATTTTTTTACGACCTTTTATATTCACCCAAATGTATTGTAAAGACGTGTTTTAGATGTAAAATAATGTGAACTTAACGATAAAAATATAAAAAGTATGATTAGTTCAATACAAATGACTTTAAACGATATTTAGTGGAATTATCACCATTTTTTACCAAATTTTTTCCCAAATTTTTTTTCTATTTTTTGTATTCACCCAAATGTATTGTAAATACGTGTTTTAGAAGTAAAATAATGTGAACTTAACGATAAAAATATAAAAAGTATGATTAGTTCAATACAAATGACTTTAAACGATATTTAGCGGAATTATCACCATTTTTTACCAAATTTTTTTTCTATTTTTTTTATTCACCCAAATGTATTGTAAACTCGTGTTTTAGATGTAAAATAATGTGAACTTAACGTTAAAAATATAAAAAGTATGATTAGTTTAATAGAAATGACTTAAGACGATATTTAGCGGTTTCATCACCTGTATTTCAAAATTTTTTTACGACCTTTTATATTCACCCAAATGTATTGTAAAGACGTGTTTTAGATGTAAAATAATGTGAACTTAACGTTAAAAATATAAAAAGTATGATTAGTTTAATAGAAATGACTTAAGACGATATTTAGCGGATTCATCACCTGTATTTCAAAATTTTTTTACGACCTTTTATATTCACCCAAATGTATTGTAAAGACGTGTTTTAGATGTAAAATAATGTGAACTTAACGATAAAAATATAAAAAGTATGATTAGTTCAATACAAATGACTTTAAACGATATTTAGTGGAATTATCACCATTTTTTACCAAATTTTTTCCCAAATTTTTTTTCTATTTTTTGTATTCACCCAAATGTATTGTAAATACGTGTTTTAGAAGTAAAATAATGTGAACTTAACGATAAAAATATAAAAAGTATGATTAGTTCAATACAAATGACTTTAAACGATATTTAGCGGAATTATCACCATTTTTTACCCAATTTTTTCCCAAATTTTTTTTCTATTTTTTGTATTCACCCAAATGTATTGTAAACACGTGTTTTAGATGTAAAATAATGTGAACTTAACGTTAAAAATATAAAAAGTATGATTAGTTTAATAGAAAAGACTTAAGACGATATTTAGCGGATTCATCACCTGTATTTCAAAATTTTTTTACGACCTTTTATATTCACCCAAATGTATTGTAAAGACGTGTTTTAGATGTAAAATAATGTGAACTTAACGATAAAAATATAAAAAGTATGATTAGTTCAATACAAATGACTTTAAACGATATTTAGTGGAATTATCACCATTTTTTACCAAATTTTTTCCCAAATTTTTTTTCTATTTTTTGTATTCACCCAAATGTATTGTAAATACTTGTTTTAGAAGTAAAATAATGTGAACTTAACGATAAAAATATAAAAAGTATGATTAGTTCAATACAAATGACTTTAAACGATATTTAGCGGAATTATCACCATTTTTTACCAAATTTTTTCCCAAATTTTTTTTCTATTTTTTGTATTCACCCAAATGTATTGTAAACACGTGTTTTAGATGTAAAATAATGTGAACTTAACGTTAAAAATATAAAAAGTATGATTAGTTTAATAGAAATGACTTAAGACGATATTTAGCGGATTCATCACCTGTATTTCAAAATTTTTTTACGACCTTTTATATTCACCCAAATGTATTGTAAAGACGTGTTTTAGATGTAAAATAATGTGAACTTAACGATAAAAATATAAAAAGTATGATTAGTTCAATACAAATGACTTTAAACGATATTTAGCGGAATTATCACCATTTTTTACCAAATTTTTTCCCAAATTTTTTTTCTATTTTTTGTATTCACCCAAATGTATTGTAAATACGTGTTTTAGAAGTAAAATAATGTGAACTTAACGATAAAAATATAAAAAGTATGATTAGTTCAATACAAATGACTTTAAACGATATTTAGCGGAATTATCACCATTTTTTACCAAATTTTTTTTCTATTTTTTTTATTCACCCAAATGTATTGTAAACTCGTGTTTTAGATGTAAAATAATGTGAACTTAACGTTAAAAATATAAAAAGTATGATTAGTTTAATAGAAATGACTTAAGACGATATTTAGCGGTTTCATCACCTGTATTTCAAAATTTTTTTACGACCTTTTATATTCACCCAAATGTATTGTAAAGACGTGTTTTAGATGTAAAATTATGTGAACTTAACGATAAAAATATAAAAAGTATGATTAGTTCAATACAAATGACTTAAGACGATATTTAGCGGATTCATCACCTGTATTTCAAAATTTTTTTACGACCTTTTATATTCACCCAAATGTATTGTAAAGACGTGTTTTAGATGTAAAATAATGTGAACTTAACGATAAAAATATAAAAAGTATGATTAGTTCAATACAAATGACTTTAAACGATATTTAGCGGAATTATCACCATTTTTTACCAAATTTTTTCCCAAATTTTTTTTCTATTTTTTGTATTCACCCAAATGTATTGTAAATACGTGTTTTAGATGTAAAATAATGTGAACTTAACGATAAAAATATAAAAAGTATGATTAGTTCAATACAAATGACTTTAAACGATATTTATCGGAATTATCACCATTTTTTACCCAATTTTTTCCCAAATTTTTTTTCTATTTTTTGTATTCACCCAAATGTATTGTAAACACGTGTTTTAGATGTAAAGTAATGTGAACTTAACGTTAAAAATATAAAAAGTATGATTAGTTTAATAGAAATGACTTAAGACGATATTTAGCGGATTCATCACCTGTATTTCAAAATTTTTTTACGACCTTTTATATTCACCCAAATGTATTGTAAAGACGTGTTTTAGATGTAAAATAATGTGAACTTAACGATAAAAATATAAAAAGTATGATTAGTTCAATACAAATGACTTTAAACGATATTTAGTGGAATTATCACCATTTTTTACCAAATTTTTTCCCAAATTTTTTTTCTATTTTTTGTATTCACCCAAATGTATTGTAAATACGTGTTTTAGAAGTAAAATAATGTGAACTTAACGATAAAAATATAAAAAGTATGATTAGTTCAATACAAATGACTTTAAACGATATTTAGCGGAATTATCACCATTTTTTACCCAATTTTTTCCCAAATTTTTTTTCTATTTTTTGTATTCACCCAAATGTATTGTAAACACGTGTTTTAGATGTAAAATAATGTGAACTTAACGTTAAAAATATAAAAAGTATGATTAGTTTAATAGAAATGACTTAAGACGATATTTAGCGGATTCATCACCTGTATTTCAAAATTTTTTTACGACCTTTTATATTCACCCAAATGTATTGTAAAGACGTGTTTTAGATGTAAAATAATGTGAACTTAACGATAAAAATATAAAAAGTATGATTAGTTCAATACAAATGACTTTAAACGATATTTAGTGGAATTATCACCATTTTTTACCAAATTTTTTCCCAAATTTTTTTTCTATTTTTTGTATTCACCCAAATGTATTGTAAATACGTGTTTTAGAAGTAAAATAATGTGAACTTAACGATAAAAATATAAAAAGTATGATTAGTTCAATACAAATGACTTTAAACGATATTTAGCGGAATTATCACCATTTTTTACCAAATTTTTTTTCTATTTTTTTTATTCACCCAAATGTATTGTAAACTCGTGTTTTAGATGTAAAATAATGTGAACTTAACGTTAAAAATATAAAAAGTATGATTAGTTTAATAGAAATGACTTAAGACGATATTTAGCGGTTTCATCACCTGTATTTCAAAATTTTTTTACGACCTTTTATATTCACCCAAATGTATTGTAAAGACGTGTTTTAGATGTAAAATTATGTGAACTTAACGATAAAAATATAAAAAGTATGATTAGTTCAATACAAATGACTTAAGACGATATTTAGCGGATTCATCACCTGTATTTCAAAATTTTTTTACGACCTTTTATATTCACCCAAATGTATTGTAAAGACGTGTTTTAGATGTAAAATTATGTGAACGTAACGATAAAAATATAAAAAGTATGATTAGTTCAATACAAATGACTTTAAACGATATTTAGCGGAATTATCACCATTTTTTACCAAATTTTTTTCCTATTTTTTGTATTCACCCAAATGTATTGTAAACTCGTGTTTTAGATGTAAAATAATGTGAACATAACGTTAAAAATATAAAAAGTATGATTAGTTTAATAGAAATGACTTAAGACGATATTTAGCGGTTTCATCACCTGTATTTCAAAATTTTTTTACGACCTTTTATATTCACCCAAATGTATTGTAAAGACGTGTTTTAGATGTAAAATTATGTGAACTTAACGATAAAAATATAAAAAGTATGATTAGTTCAATACAAATGACTTTAAACGATATTTAGCGGAATTATCACCATTTTTTACCAAATTTTTTCCCAAATTTTTTTTCTATTTTTTGTATTCACCCAAATGTATTATAAATACGTGTTTTAGATGTAAAATAATGTGAACTTAACGATAAAAATATAAAAAGTATGATTAGTTCAATACAAATGACTTTAAACGATATTTAGCGGAATTATCACCATTTTTTACCCAATTTTTTCCCAAATTTTTTTTCTATTTTTTGTATTCACCCAAATGTATTGTAAACACGTGTTTTAGATGTAAAATAATGTGAACTTAACGTTAAAAATATAAAAAGTATGATTAGTTTAATAGAAATGACTTAAGACGATATTTAGCGGATTCATCACCTGTATTTCAAAATTTTTTTACGACCTTTTATATTCACCCAAATGTATTGTAAAGACGTGTTTTAGATGTAAAATAATGTGAACTTAACGATAAAAATATAAAAAGTATGATTAGTTCAATACAAATGACTTTAAACGATATTTAGCGGAATTATCACCATTTTTTACCAAATTTTTTCCCAAATTTTTTTTCTATTTTTTGTATTCACCCAAATGTATTGTAAATACGTGTTTTAGAAGTAAAATAATGTGAACTTAACGATAAAAATATAAAAAGTATGATTAGTTCAATACAAATGACTTTAAACGATATTTAGCGGAATTATCACCATTTTTTACCAAATTTTTTTTCTATTTTTTTTATTCACCCAAATGTATTGTAAACTCGTGTTTTAGATGTAAAATAATGTGAACTTAACGTTAAAAATATAAAAAGTATGATTAGTTTAATAGAAATGACTTAAGACGATATTTAGCGGTTTCATCACCTGTATTTCAAAATTTTTTTACGACCTTTTATATTCACCCAAATGTATTGTAAAGACGTGTTTTAGATGTAAAATTATGTGAACTTAACGATAAAAATATAAAAAGTATGATTAGTTCAATACAAATGACTTAAGACGATATTTAGCGGATTCATCACCTGTATTTCAAAATTTTTTTACGACCTTTTATATTCACCCAAATGTATTGTAAAGACGTGTTTTAGATGTAAAATAATGTGAACTTAACGATAAAAATATAAAAAGTATGATTAGTTCAATACAAATGACTTTAAACGATATTTAGCGGAATTATCACCATTTTTTACCAAATTTTTTCCCAAATTTTTTTTCTATTTTTTGTATTCACCCAAATGTATTGTAAATACGTGTTTTAGATGTAAAATAATGTGAACTTAACGATAAAAATATAAAAAGTATGATTAGTTCAATACAAATGACTTTAAACGATATTTAGCGGAATTATCACCATTTTTTACCCAATTTTTTCCCAAATTTTTTTTCTATTTTTTGTATTCACCCAAATGTATTGTAAACACGTGTTTTAGATGTAAAATAATGTGAACTTAACGTTAAAAATATAAAAAGTATGATTAGTTTAATAGAAATGACTTAAGACGATATTTAGCGGATTCATCACCTGTATTTCAAAATTTTTTTACGACCTTTTATATTCACCCAAATGTATTGTAAAGACGTGTTTTAGATGTAAAATAATGTGAACTTAACGATAAAAATATAAAAAGTATGATTAGTTCAATACAAATGACTTTAAACGATATTTAGTGGAATTATCACCATTTTTTACCAAATTTTTTCCCAAATTTTTTTTCTATTTTTTGTATTCAACCAAATGTATTGTAAATACGTGTTTTAGAAGTAAAATAATGTGAACTTAACGATAAAAATATAAAAAGTATGATTAGTTCAATACAAATGACTTTAAACGATATTTAGCGGAATTATCACCATTTTTTACCCAATTTTTTCCCAAATTTTTTTTCTATTTTTTGTATTCACCCAAATGTATTGTAAACACGTGTTTTAGATGTAAAATAATGTGAACTTAACGTTAAAAATATAAAAAGTATGATTAGTTTAATAGAAAAGACTTAAGACGATATTTAGCGGATTCATCACCTGTATTTCAAAATTTTTTTACGACCTTTTATATTCACCCAAATGTATTGTAAAGACGTGTTTTAGATGTAAAATAATGTGAACATAACGATAAAAATATAAAAAGTATGATTAGTTCAATACAAATGACTTTAAACGATATTTAGTGGAATTATCACCATTTTTTACCAAATTTTTTCCCAAATTTTTTTTCTATTTTTTGTATTCACCCAAATGTATTGTAAATACTTGTTTTAGAAGTAAAATAATGTGAACTTAACGATAAAAATATAAAAAGTATGATTAGTTCAATACAAATGACTTTAAACGATATTTAGCGGAATTATCACCATTTTTTACCAAATTTTTTTTCTATTTTTTGTATTCACCCAAATGTATTGTAAACACGTGTTTTAGATGTAAAATAATGTGAACTTAACGTTAAAAATATAAAAAGTATGATTAGTTTAATAGAAATGACTTAAGACGATATTTAGCGGATTCATCACCTGTATTTCAAAATTTTTTTACGACCTTTTATATTCACCCAAATGTATTGTAAAGACGTGTTTTAGATGTAAAATAATGTGAACTTAACGATAAAAATATAAAAAGTATGATTAGTTCAATACAAATGACTTTAAACGATATTTAGCGGAATTATCACCATTTTTTACCCAATTTTTTCCCAAATTTTTTTTCTATTTTTTGTATTCACCCAAATGTATTGTAAACACGTGTTTTAGATGTAAAGTAATGTGAACTTAACGTTAAAAATATAAAAAGTATGATTAGTTTAATAGAAATGACTTAAGACGATATTTAGCGGAATTATCACCATTTTTTACCAAATTTTTTTTCTATTTTTTTTATTCACCCAAATGTATTGTAAACTCGTGTTTTAGATGTAAAATAATGTGAACTTAACGTTAAAAATATAAAAAGTATGATTAGTTTAATAGAAATGACTTAAGACGATATTTAGCGGTTTCATCACCTGTATTTCAAAATTTTTTTACGACCTTTTATATTCACCCAAATGTATTGTAAAGACGTGTTTTAGATGTAAAATTATGTGAACTTAACGATAAAAATATAAAAAGTATGATTAGTTCAATACAAATGACTTAAGACGATATTTAGCGGATTCATCACCTGTATTTCAAAATTTTTTTACGACCTTTTATATTCACCCAAATGTATTGTAAAGACGTGTTTTAGATGTAAAATAATGTGAACTTAACGATAAAAATATAAAAAGTATGATTAGTTCAATACAAATGACTTTAAACGATATTTAGCGGAATTATCACCATTTTTTACCAAATTTTTTCCCAAATTTTTTTTCTATTTTTTGTATTCACCCAAATGTATTGTAAATACGTGTTTTAGATGTAAAATAATGTGAACTTAACGATAAAAATATAAAAAGTATGATTAGTTCAATACAAATGACTTTAAACGATATTTATCGGAATTATCACCATTTTTTACCCAATTTTTTCCCAAATTTTTTTTCTATTTTTTGTATTCACCCAAATGTATTGTAAACACGTGTTTTAGATGTAAAGTAATGTGAACTTAACGTTAAAAATATAAAAAGTATGATTAGTTTAATAGAAATGACTTAAGACGATATTTAGCGGATTCATCACCTGTATTTCAAAATTTTTTTACGACCTTTTATATTCACCCAAATGTATTGTAAAGACGTGTTTTAGATGTAAAATAATGTGAACTTAACGATAAAAATATAAAAAGTATGATTAGTTCAATACAAATGACTTTAAACGATATTTAGTGGAATTATCACCATTTTTTACCAAATTTTTTCCCAAATTTTTTCCCAAATTTTTTTTCTATTTTTTGTATTCACCCAAATGTATTGTAAATACGTGTTTTAGAAGTAAAATAATGTGAACTTAACGATAAAAATATAAAAAGTATGATTAGTTCAATACAAATGACTTTAAACGATATTTAGCGGAATTATCACCATTTTTTACCCAATTTTTTCCCAAATTTTTTTTCTATTTTTTGTATTCACCCAAATGTATTGTAAACACGTGTTTTAGATGTAAAATAATGTGAACTTAACGTTAAAAATATAAAAAGTATGATTAGTTTAATAGAAAAGACTTAAGACGATATTTAGCGGATTCATCACCTGTATTTCAAAATTTTTTTACGACCTTTTATATTCACCCAAATGTATTGTAAAGACGTGTTTTAGATGTAAAATAATGTGAACATAACGATAAAAATATAAAAAGTATGATTAGTTCAATACAAATGACTTTAAACGATATTTAGTGGAATTATCACCATTTTTTACCAAATTTTTTCCCAAATTTTTTTTCTATTTTTTGTATTCACCCAAATGTATTGTAAATACTTGTTTTAGAAGTAAAATAATGTGAACTTAACGATAAAAATATAAAAAGTATGATTAGTTCAATACAAATGACTTTAAACGATATTTAGCGGAATTATCACCATTTTTTACCAAATTTTTTTTCTATTTTTTGTATTCACCCAAATGTATTGTAAACACGTGTTTTAGATGTAAAATAATGTGAACTTAACGTTAAAAATATAAAAAGTATGATTAGTTTAATAGAAATGACTTAAGACGATATTTAGCGGATTCATCACCTGTATTTCAAAATTTTTTTACGACCTTTTATATTCACCCAAATGTATTGTAAAGACGTGTTTTAGATGTAAAATAATGTGAACTTAACGATAAAAATATAAAAAGTATGATTAGTTCAATACAAATGACTTTAAACGATATTTAGCGGAATTATCACCATTTTTTACCCAATTTTTTCCCAAATTTTTTTTCTATTTTTTGTATTCACCCAAATGTATTGTAAACACGTGTTTTAGATGTAAAGTAATGTGAACTTAACGTTAAAAATATAAAAAGTATGATTAGTTTAATAGAAATGACTTAAGACGATATTTAGCGGAATTATCACCATTTTTTACCAAATTTTTTTTCTATTTTTTTTATTCACCCAAATGTATTGTAAACTCGTGTTTTAGATGTAAAATAATGTGAACTTAACGTTAAAAATATAAAAAGTATGATTAGTTTAATAGAAATGACTTAAGACGATATTTAGCGGTTTCATCACCTGTATTTCAAAATTTTTTTACGACCTTTTATATTCACCCAAATGTATTGTAAAGACGTGTTTTAGATGTAAAATTATGTGAACTTAACGATAAAAATATAAAAAGTATGATTAGTTCAATACAAATGACTTAAGACGATATTTAGCGGATTCATCACCTGTATTTCAAAATTTTTTTACGACCTTTTATATTCACCCAAATGTATTGTAAAGACGTGTTTTAGATGTAAAATAATGTGAACTTAACGATAAAAATATAAAAAGTATGATTAGTTCAATACAAATGACTTTAAACGATATTTAGCGGAATTATCACCATTTTTTACCAAATTTTTTCCCAAATTTTTTTTCTATTTTTTGTATTCACCCAAATGTATTGTAAATACGTGTTTTAGATGTAAAATAATGTGAACTTAACGATAAAAATATAAAAAGTATGATTAGTTCAATACAAATGACTTTAAACGATATTTATCGGAATTATCACCATTTTTTACCCAATTTTTTCCCAAATTTTTTTTCTATTTTTTGTATTCACCCAAATGTATTGTAAACACGTGTTTTAGATGTAAAGTAATGTGAACTTAACGTTAAAAATATAAAAAGTATGATTAGTTTAATAGAAATGACTTAAGACGATATTTAGCGGATTCATCACCTGTATTTCAAAATTTTTTTACGACCTTTTATATTCACCCAAATGTATTGTAAAGACGTGTTTTAGATGTAAAATAATGTGAACTTAACGATAAAAATATAAAAAGTATGATTAGTTCAATACAAATGACTTTAAACGATATTTAGTGGAATTATCACCATTTTTTACCAAATTTTTTCCCAAATTTTTTCCCAAATTTTTTTTCTATTTTTTGTATTCACCCAAATGTATTGTAAATACGTGTTTTAGAAGTAAAATAATGTGAACTTAACGATAAAAATATAAAAAGTATGATTAGTTCAATACAAATGACTTTAAACGATATTTAGCGGAATTATCACCATTTTTTACCCAATTTTTTCCCAAATTTTTTTTCTATTTTTTGTATTCACCCAAATGTATTGTAAACACGTGTTTTAGATGTAAAATAATGTGAACTTAACGTTAAAAATATAAAAAGTATGATTAGTTTAATAGAAATGACTTAAGACGATATTTAGCGGATTCATCACCTGTATTTCAAAATTTTTTTACGACCTTTTATATTCACCCAAATGTATTGTAAAGACGTGTTTTAGATGTAAAATAATGTGAACTTAACGATAAAAATATAAAAAGTATGATTAGTTCAATACAAATGACTTTAAACGATATTTAGTGGAATTATCACCATTTTTTACCAAATTTTTTCCCAAATTTTTTTTCTATTTTTTGTATTCACCCAAATGTATTGTAAATACGTGTTTTAGAAGTAAAATAATGTGAACCTAACGATAAAAATATAAAAAGTATGATTAGTTCAATACAAATGACTTTAAACGATATTTAGCTGAATTATCACCATTTTTTACCAAATTTTTTTTCTATTTTTTTTATTCACCCAAATGTATTGTAAACTCGTGTTTTAGATGTAAAATAATGTGAACTTAACGTTAAAAATATAAAAAGTATGATTAGTTTAATAGAAATGACTTAAGACGATATTTAGCGGTTTCATCACCTGTATTTCAAAATTTTTTTACGACCTTTTATATTCACCCAAATGTATTGTAAAGACGTGTTTTAGATGTAAAATAATGTGAACTTAACGATAAAAATATAAAAAGTATGATTAGTTCAATACAAATGACTTAAGACGATATTTAGCGGATTCATCACCTGTATTTCAAAATTTTTTTACGACCTTTTATATTCACCCAAATGTATTGTAAAGACGTGTTTTAGATGTAAAATAATGTGAACTTAACGATAAAAATATAAAAAGTATGATTAGTTCAATACAAATGACTTTAAACGATATTTAGCGGAATTACCACCATTTTTTACCAAATTTTTTCCCAAATTTTTTTTCTATTTTTTGTATTCACCCAAATGTATTGTAAATACGTGTTTTAGATGTAAAATAATGTGAACTTAACGATAAAAATATAAAAAGTATGATTAGTTCAATACAAATGACTTTAAACGATATTTAGCGGAATTATCACCATTTTTTACCCAATTTTTTCCCAAATTTTTTTTCTATTTTTTGTATTCACCCAAATGTATTGTAAACACGTGTTTTAGATGTAAAGTAATGTGAACTTAACGTTAAAAATATAAAAAGTATGATTAGTTTAATAGAAATGACTTAAGACGATATTTAGCGGATTCATCACCTGTATTTCAAAATTTTTTTACGACCTTTTATATTCACCCAAATGTATTGTAAAGACGTGTTTTAGATGTAAAATAATGTGAACTTAACGATAAAAATATAAAAAGTATGATTAGTTCAATACAAATGACTTTAAACGATATTTAGCGGAATTATCACCATTTTTTACCAAATTTTTTCCCAAATTTTTTTTCTATTTTTTGTATTCACCCAAATGTATTGTAAATACGTGTTTTAGATGTAAAATAATGTGATCTAAACGATAAAAATATAAAAAGAATGATTAGTTCAATACAAATGACTTTAAACGATATTTAGCGGAATTATCACCATTTTTTACCAAATTTTTTTTCTATTTTTTGTATTCACCCAAATGTATTGTAAACACGTGTTTTAGATGTAAAATAATGTGAACTTAACGTTAAAAATATAAAAAGTATGATTAGTTTAATAGTAATGACTTAAGACGATATTTAGCGGATTCATCACCTGTATTTCAAAATTTTTTTACGACCTTTTATATTCAACCAAATGTATTGTAAAGACGTGTTTTAGATGTAAAATTATGTGAACGTAACGATAAAAATATAAAAAGTATGATTAGTTCAATACAAATGACTTTAAACGATATTTAGCGGAATTATCACCATTTTTTACCAAATTTTTTTCCTATTTTTTGTATTCAGACAAATGTATTGTAAACACGTGTTTTAGATGTAAAATAATGTGAACTTAACGTTAAAAATATAAAAAGTATGATTAGTTTAATAGAAATGACTTAAGACGATATTTAGCGGTTTCATCACCTGTATTTCAAAATTTTTTTACGACCTTTTATATTCACCCAAATGTATTGTAAAGACGTGTTTTAGATGTAAAATTATGTTAACTTAACGATAAAAATATAAAAAGTATGATTAGTTCAATACAAATGACTTAAGACGATATTTAGCGGATTCATCACCTGTATTTCAAAATTTTTTTACGACCTTTTATATTCACCCAAATGTATTGTAAAGACGTGTTTTAGATGTAAAATAATGTGAACTTAACGATAAAAATATAAAAAGTATGATTAGTTCAATACAAATGACTTTAAACGATATTTAGCGGAATTATCACCATTTTTAACCAAATTTTTTCCCAAATTTTTTTTCTATTTTTTGTATTCACCCAAATGTATTGTAAACACGTGTTTTAGATGTAAAATAATGTGAACTTAACGTTAAAAATATAAAAAGTATGATTAGTTTAATAGAAATGACTTAAGACGATATTTAGCGGATTCATCACCTGTATTTCAAAATTTTTTTACGACCTTTTATATTCACCCAAATGTATTGTAAAGACGTGTTTTAGATGTAAAATAATGTGAACTTAACGATAAAAATATAAAAAGTATGATTAGTTCAATACAAATGACTTTAAACGATATTTAGCGGAATTATCACCATTTTTTACCAAATTTTTTCCCAAATTTTTTTTCTATTTTTTGTATTCACCCAAATGTATTGTAAATACGTGTTTTAGATGTAAAATAATGTGATCTAAACGATAAAAATATAAAAAGTATGATTAGTTCAATACAAATGACTTTAAACGATATTTAGCGGAATTATCACCATTTTTTACCAAATTTTTTTTCTATTTTTTGTATTCACCCAAATGTATTGTAAACACATGTTTTAGATGTAAAATAATGTGAACTTAACGTTAAAAATATAAAAAGTATGATTAGTTAAATAGTAATGACTTAAGACGATATTTAGCGGATTCATCACCTGTATTTCAAAATTTTTTTACGACCTTTTATATTCACCCAAATGTATTGTAAAGACGTGTTTTAGATGTAAAATTATGTGAACGTAACGATAAAAATATAAAAAGTATGATTAGTTCAATACAAATGACTTTAAACGATATTTAGCGGAATTATCACCATTTTTTACCAAATTTTTTTTCTATTTTTTGTATTCACCCAAATGTATTGTAAACACGTGTTTTAGATGTAAAATAATGTGAACTTAACGTTAAAAATATAAAAAGTATGATTAGTTCAATACAAATGACTTTAAACGATATTTAGCGGAATTATCACCATTTTTTACCAAATTTTTTCCCAAATTTTTTTTCTATTTTTTGTATTCACCCAAATGTATTGTAAATACGTGTTTTAGATGTAAAATAATGTGAACTTAACGATAAAAATATAAAAAGTATGATTAGTTCAATACAAATGACTTTAAACGATATTTAGCGGAATTATCACCATTTTTTACCAAATTCTTTTTCTATTTTTTGTATTCACCCAAATGTATTGTAAACTCGTGTTTTAGATGTAAAATAATGTGAACTTAACGTTAAAAATATAAAAAGTATGATTAGTTTAATAGAAATGACTTAAGACGATATTTAGCGGATTCATCACCTGTTTTTCAAAATTTTTTTACGACCTTTTATATTCACCCAAATGTATTGTAAAGACGTGTTTTAGATGTAAAATTATGTGGACTTAACGATAAAAATATAAAAAGTATGATTAGTTCAATACAAATGACTTTAAACGATATTTAGCGGAATTATCACCATTTTTTACCAAATTTTTTCCCAAATTTTTTTTCTATTTTTTGTATTCACCCAAATGTATTGTAAATACGTGTTTAGATGTAAAATAATGTGAACTTAACGATAAAAATATAAAAAGTATGATTAGTTTAATAGAAATGACTTAAGACGATATTTAGCGGATTCATCACCTGTTTTTCAAAATTTTTTTACGACATTTTATATTCACCCAAATGTATTGTAAAGACGTGTTTTAGATGTAAAATTATGTGAACTTAACGATAAAAATATAAAAAGTATGATGAGTTCAATACAAATGAATTTAAACGATATTTAGCGGAATTATCACCATTTTTTACCAAATTTTTTCCCAAATTTTTTTTCTATTTTTTGTATTCACCCAAATGTATTGTAAATACGTGTTTTAGAAGTAAAATAATGTGAACTTAACGATAAAAATATAAAAAGTATGATTAGTTCAATACAAATGACTTTAAACGATATTTAGCGGAATTATCACCATTTTTTACCAAATTTTTTTTCTATTTTTTTTATTCACCCAAATGTATTGTAAACTCGTGTTTTAGATGTAAAATAATGTGAACTTAACGTTAAAAATATAAAAAGTATGATTAGTTTAATAGAAATGACTTAAGACGATATTTAGCGGATTCATCACCTGTATTTCAAAATCTTTTTACGACCTTTTATATTCACCCAAATGTATTGTAAAGACGTGTTTTAGATGTAAAATAATGTGAACTTAACGATAAAAATATAAAAAGTATGATTAGTTCAATACAAATGACTTTAAACGATATTTAGCGGAATTATCACCATTTTTTACCCAATTTTTTCCCAAATTTTTTTTCTATTTTTTGTATTCACCCAAATGTATTGTAAACACGTGTTTTAGATGTAAAATAATGTGAACTTAACGTTAAAAATATAAAAAGTATGATTAGTTTAATAGAAATGACTTAAGACGATATTTAGCGGATTAATCACCTGTATTTCAAAATTTTTTTACGACCTTTTATATTCACCCAAATGTATTGTAAAGACGTGTTTTAGATGTAAAATTATGTGAACGTAACGATAAAAATATAAAAAGTATGATTAGTTCAATACAAATGACTTTAAACGATATTTAGCGGAATTATCACCATTTTTTACCAAATTTTTTTCCTATTTTTTGTATTCAGACAAATGTATTGTAAACACGTGTTTTAGATGTAAAATAATGTGAACTTAACGTTAAAAATATAAAAAGTATGATTAGTTTAATAGAAATGACTTAAGACGATATTTAGCGGATTCATCAGCTGTATTTCAAAATTTTTTTACGACCTTTTATATTCACCCAAATGTATTGTAAATACTTGTTTTAGATGTAAAATAATGTGAACTTAACGATAAAAATATAAAAAGTATGATTAGTTCAATACAAATGACTTTAAACGATATTTAGCGGAATTATCACCATTTTTTACCAAATTTTTTTCCTATTTTTTGTATTCAGACAAATGTATTGTAAACACGTGTTTTAGATGTAAAATAATGTGAACTTAACGTTAAAAATATAAAAAGTATGATTAGTTTAATAGAAATGACTTAAGACGATATTTAGCGGATTCATCAGCTGTATTTCAAAATTTTTTTACGACCTTTTATATTCACCCAAATGTATTGTAAATACTTGTTTTAGATGTAAAATAATGTGAACTTAACGATAAAAATATAAAAAGTATGATTAGTTCAATACAAATGACTTTAAACGATATTTAGCGGAATTATCACCATTTTTTACCAAATTTTTTCCCAAATTTTTTTTCTATTTTTTGTATTCACCCAAATGTATTGTAAATACGTGTTTTAGATGTAAAATAGTGTGAACTTAACGATAAAAATATAAAAAGTATGATTAGTTCAATACAAATGACTTTAAACGATATTTAGCGGAATTATCACCATTTTTTACCAAATTTTTTTTCTATTTTTTGTATTCACCCAAATTTATTGTAAACTCGTGTTTTAGATGTAAAATAATGTGAACTTAACGTTAAAAATATAAAAAGTATGATTAGTTTAATAGAAATGACTTAAGACGATATTTAGCGGATTCATCACCTGTTTTTCAAAATTTTTTTACGACCTTTTATATTCACCCAAATGTATTGTAAAGACGTGTTTTAGATGTAAAATTATGTGGACTTAACGATAAAAATATAAAAAGTATGATTAGTTCAATACAAATGACTTTAAACGATATTTAGCGGAATTATCACCATTTTTTACCAAATTTTTTCCCAAATTTTTTTTCTATTTTTTGTATTCACCCAAATGTATTGTAAATACGTGTTTAGATGTAAAATAATGTGAACTTAACGATAAAAATATAAAAAGTATGATTAGTTTAATAGAAATGACTTAAGACGATATTTAGCGGATTCATCACCTGTTTTTCAAAATTTTTTTACGACCTTTTATATTCACCCAAATGTATTGTAAAGACGTGTTTTAGATGTAAAATTATGTGAACTTAACGATAAAAATATAAAAAGTATGATGAGTTCAATACAAATGACTTTAAACGATATTTAGCGGAATTATCACCATTTTTTACCAAATTTTTTCCCAAATTTTTTTTCTATTTTTTGTATTCACCCAAATGTATTGTAAATACGTGTTTTAGATGTAAAATTATGTGAACTTAACGATAAAAATATAAAAAGTATGATTAGTTTAATAGTAATGACTTAAGACGATATTTAGCGGATTCATCACCTGTATTTCAAAATTTTTTTACGACCTTTTATATTCACCCAAATGTATTGTAAAGACGTGTTTTAGATGTAAAATTATGTGAACGTAACGATAAAAATATAAAAAGTATGATTAAATCAATACAAATGACTTTAAACGATATTTAGCGGAATTATCACCATTTTTTACCCAATTTTTTCCCAAATTTTTTTTCTATTTTTTGTATTCACCCAAATGTATTGTAAACACGTGTTTTAGATGTAAAATAATGTGAACTTAACGTTAAAAATATAAAAAGTATGATTAGTTTAATAGAAATGACTTAAGACGATATTTAGCGGATTCATCACCTGTATTTCAAAATTTTTTTACGACCTTTTATATTCACCCAAATGTATTGTAAAGACGTTGTTTAGATGTAAAATTATGTGAACTTAACGATAAAAATATAAAAAGTATGATTAGTTCAATACAAATGACTTTAAACGATATTTAGCGGAATTCTCACCATTTTTTACCAAATTTTTTCCCAAATTTTTTTTCTATTTTTTGTATTCACCCAAATGTATTGTAAATACGTGTTTTAGATGTAAAATAATGTGAACTTAACGATAAAAATATAAAAAGTATGATTAGTTCAATACAAATGACTTTAAACGATATTTAGCGGAATTATCACCATTTTTTACCCAATTTTTTCCCAAATTTTTTTTCTATTTTTTGTATTCACCCAAATGTATTGTAAACACGTGTTTTAGATGTAAAATAATGTGAACTTAACGTTAAAAACATAAAAAGTATGATTAGTTTAATAGAAATGACTTAAGACGATATTTAGCGGATTCATCACCTGTATTTCAAAATTTTTTTACGACCTTTTATATTCACCCAAATGTATTTTAAAGACGTGTTTTAGATGTAAAATAATGTGAACTTAACGATAAAAATATAAAAAGTATGATTAGTTCAATACAAATGACTTTAAACGATATTTAGCGGAATTATCACCATTTTTTACCAAATTTTTTCCCAAATTTTTTTTCTATTTTTTGTATTCACCCAAATGTATTGTAAATACGTGTTTTAGATGTAAAATAATGTGAACTTAACGATAAAAATATAAAAAGTATGATTAGTTCAATACAAATGACTTTAAACGATATTTAGCGGAATTATCACCATTTTTTACCAAATTTCTTCCCAAATTTTTTTTCTATTTTTTGTATTCACCCAAATGTATTGTAAATACGTGTTTTAGATGTAAAATAATGTGAACTTAACGATAAAAATATAAAAAGTATGATTAGTTCAATACAAATGACTTTAAACGATATTTAGCGGAATTATCACCATTTTTTACCAAATTTTTTTTCTATTTTTTTTATTCACCCAAATGTATTGTAAACTCGTGTTTTAGATGTAAAATAATGTGAACTTAACGTTAAAAATATAAAAAGTATGATTAGTTTAATAGAAATGACTTAAGACGATATTTAGCGGTTTCATCACCTGTATTTCAAAATTTTTTTACGACCTTTTATATTCACCCAAATGTATTGTAAAGACGTGTTTTAGATGTAAAATTATGTGAACTTAACGATAAAAATATAAAAAGTATGATTAGTTCAATACAAATGACTTAAGACGATATTTAGCGGATTCATCACCTGTATTTCAAAATTTTTTTACGACCTTTTATATTCACCCAAATGTATTGTAAAGACGTGTTTTAGATGTAAAATAATGTGAACTTAACGATAAAAATATAAAAAGTATGATTAGTTCAATACAAATGACTTTAAACGATATTTAGCGGAATTATCACCATTTTTTACCAAATTTTTTCCCAAATTTTTTTTCTATTTTTTGTATTCACCCAAATGTATTGTAAATACGTGTTTTAGATGTAAAATAATGTGATCTAAACGATAAAAATATAAAAAGTATGATTAGTTCAATACAAATGACTTTAAACGATATTTAGCGGAATTATCACCATTTTTTACCAAATTTTTTTTCTATTTTTTGTATTCACCCAAATGTATTGTAAACACGTGTTTTAGATATAAAATAATGTGAACTTAACGTTAAAAATATAAAAAGTATGATTAGTTTAATAGTAATGACTTAAGACGATATTTAGCGGATTCATCACCTGTATTTCAAAATTTTTTTACGACCTTTTATATTCACCTAAATGTATTGTAAAGACGTGTTTTAGATGTAAAATTATGTGAACGTAACGATAAAAATATAAAAAGTATGATTAGTTCAATACAAATGACTTTAAACGATATTTAGCGGAATTATCACCATTTTTTACCAAATTTTTTCCCAAATTTTTTTTCTATTTTTTGTATTCACCCAAATGTATTGTAAATACGTGTTTTAGATGTAAAATAATGTGAACTTAACGATAAAAATATAAAAAGTATGATTAGTTCAATACAAATTACTTTAAACGATATTTAGCGGAATTATCACCATTTTTTACCCAATTTTTTCCCAAATTTTTTTTCTATTTTTTGTATTCACCCAAATGTATTGTAAACACGTGTTTTAGATGTAAAATAATGTGAACTTAACGTTAAAAATATAAAAAGTATGATTAGTTTAATAGAAATGACTTAAGACGATATTTAGCGGATTCATCACCTGTATTTCAAAATTTTTTTACGACCTTTTATATTCACCCAAATGTATTGTAAAGACGTTGTTTAGATGTAAAATTATGTGAACATAACGATAAAAATATAAAAAGTATGATTAGTTCAATACAAATTACTTTAAACGATATTTAGCGGAATTATCACCATTTTTTACCCAATTTTTTCCCAAATTTTTTTTCTATTTTTTGTATTCACCCAAATGTATTGTAAACACGTGTTTTAGATGTAAAATAATGTGAACTTAACGTTAAAAATATAAAAAGTATGATTAGTTTAATAGAAATGACTTAAGACGATATTTAGCGGTTTCATCACCTGTATTTCAAAATTTTTTTACGACCTTTTATATTCACCCAAATGTATTGTAAAGACGTGTTTTAGATGTAAAATTATGTGAACTTAACGATAAAAATATAAAAAGTATGATTAGTTCAATACAAATGACTTAAGACGATATTTAGCGGATTCATCACCTGTATTTCAAAATTTTTTTACGACCTTTTATATTCACCCAAATGTATTGTAAAGACGTGTTTTAGATGTAAAATAATGTGAACTTAACGATAAAAATATAAAAAGTATGATTAGTTCAATACAAATGACTTTAAACGATATTTAGCGGAATTATCACCATTTTTTACCAAATTTTTTCACAAATTTTTTTTCTATTTTTTGTATTCACCCAAATGTATTGTAAATACGTGTTTTAGATGTAAAATAATGTGATCTAAACGATAAAAATATAAAAAGTATGATTAGTTCAATACAAATGACTTTAAACGATATTTAGCGGAATTATCACCATTTTTTACCAAATTTTTTTTCTATTTTTTGTATTCACCCAAATGTATTGTAAACACGTGTTTTAGATATAAAATAATGTGAACTTAACGTTAAAAATATAAAAAGTATGATTAGTTTAATAGTAATGACTTAAGACGATATTTAGCGGATTCATCACCTGTATTTCAAAATTTTTTTACGACCTTTTATATTCACCTAAATGTATTGTAAAGACGTGTTTAAGATGTAAAATTATGTGAACGTAACGATAAAAATATAAAAAGTATGATTAGTTCAATACAAATGACTTTAAACGATATTTAGCGGAATTATCACCATTTTTTACCAAATTTTTTCCCAAATTTTTTTTCTATTTTTTGTATTCACCCAAATGTATTGTAAATACGTGTTTTAGATGTAAAATAATGTGAACTTAACGATAAAAATATAAAAAGTATGATTAGTTCAATACAAATTACTTTAAACGATATTTAGCGGAATTATCACCATTTTTTACCCAATTTTTTCCCAAATTTTTTTTCTATTTTTTGTATTCACCCAAATGTATTGTAAACACGTGTTTTAGATGTAAAATAATGTGAACTTAACGTTAAAAATATAAAAAGTATGATTAGTTTAATAGAAATGACTTAAGACGATATTTAGCGGATTCATCACCTGTATTTCAAAATTTTTTTACGACCTTTTATATTCACCCAAATGTATTGTAAAGACGTTGTTTAGATGTAAAATTATGTGAACATAACGATAAAAATATAAAAAGTATGATTAGTTCAATACAAATTACTTTAAACGATATTTAGCGGAATTATCACCATTTTTTACCCAATTTTTTCCCAAATTTTTTTTCTATTTTTTGTATTCACCCAAATGTATTGTAAACACGTGTTTTAGATGTAAAATAATGTGAACTTAACGTTAAAAATATAAAAAGTATGATTAGTTTAATAGAAATGACTTAAGACGATATTTAGCGGTTTCATCACCTGTATTTCAAAATTTTTTTACGACCTTTTATATTCACCCAAATGTATTGTAAAGACGTGTTTTAGATGTAAAATTATGTGAACTTAACGATAAAAATATAAAAAGTATGATTAGTTCAATACAAATGACTTAAGACGATATTTAGCGGATTCATCACCTGTATTTCAAAATTTTTTTACGACCTTTTATATTCACCCAAATGTATTGTAAAGACGTGTTTTAGATGTAAAATAATGTGAACTTAACGATAAAAATATAAAAAGTATGATTAGTTCAATACAAATGACTTTAAACGATATTTAGCGGAATTATCACCATTTTTTACCAAATTTTTTCCCAAATTTTTTTTCTATTTTTTGTATTCACCCAAATGTATTGTAAATACGTGTTTTAGATGTAAAATAATGTGATCTAAACGATAAAAATATAAAAAGTATGATTAGTTCAATACAAATGACTTTAAACGATATTTAGCGGAATTATCACCATTTTTTACCAAATTTTTTCCCAAATTTTTTTTCTATTTTTTGTATTCACCCAAATGTATTGTAAATACGTGTTTTAGATGTAAAATTATGTGAACTTAACGATAAAAATATAAAAAGTATGATTAGTTTAATAGTAATGACTTAAGACGATATTTAGCAGATTCATCACCTGTATTTCAAAATTTTTTTACGACCTTTTATATTCACCCAAATGTATTGTAAAGACGTGTTTTAGATGTAAAATTATGTGAACGTAACGATAAAAATATAAAAAGTATGATTAAATCAATACAAATGACTTTAAACGATATTTAGCGGAATTATCACCATTTTTTACCCAATTTTTTCCCAAATTTTTTTTCTATTTTTTGTATTCACCCAAATGTATTGTAAACACGTGTTTTAGATGTAAAATAATGTGAACTTAACGTTAAAAATATAAAAAGTATGATTAGTTTAATAGAAATGACTTAAGACGATATTTAGCGGATTCATCACCTGTATTTCAAAATTTTTTTACGACCTTTTATATTCACCCAAATGTATTGTAAAGACGTTGTTTAGATGTAAAATTATGTGAACTTAACGATAAAAATATAAAAAGTATGATTAGTTCAATACAAATGACTTTAAACGATATTTAGCGGAATTCTCACCATTTTTTACCAAATTTTTTCCCAAATTTTTTTTCTATTTTTTGTATTCACCCAAATGTATTGTAAATACGTGTTTTAGATGTAAAATAATGTGAACTTAACCATAAAAATATAAAAAGTATGATTAGTTCAATACAAATGACTTTAAACGATATTTAGCGGAATTATCACCATTTTTTACCCAATTTTTTCCCAAATTTTTTTTCTATTTTTTGTATTCACCCAAATGTATTGTAAACACGTGTTTTAGATGTAAAATAATGTGAACTTAACGTTAAAAATATAAAAAGTATGATTAGTTTAATAGAAATGACTTAAGACGATATTTAGCGGATTCATCACCTGTATTTCAAAATTTTTTTACGACCTTTTATATTCACCCAAATGTATTGTAAAGACGTGTTTTAGATGTAAAATAATGTGAACTTAACGATAAAAATATAAAAAGTATGATTAGTTCAATACAAATGACTTTAAACGATATTTAGCGGAATTATCACCGTTTTTTACCAAATTTTTTCCCAAACTTTTTTTCTATTTTTTGTATTCACCCAAATGTATTGTAAATACGTGTTTTAGATGTAAAATAATGTGAACTTAACGATAAAAATATAAAAAGTATGATTAGTTCAATACAAATGACATTAAACGATATTTAGCGGAATTATCACCATTTTTTACCAAATTTTTTCCCAAATTTTTTTTCTATTTTTTGTATTCACCCAAATGTATTGTAAATACGTGTTTTAGATGTAAAATAATGTGAACTTAACGATAAAAATATAAAAAGTATGATTAGTTCAATACAAATGACTTTAAACGATATTTAGCGGAATTATCACCATTTTTTACCAAATTTTTTTTCTATTTTTTGTATTCACCCAAATGTATTGTAAACTCGTGTTTTAAATGTAAAATAATGTGAACTTAACGTTAAAAATATAAAAAGTATGATTAGTTTAATAGAAATGACTTAAGACGATATTTAGCGGATTCATCACCTGTTTTTCAAAATTTTTTTACGACCTTTTATATTCACCCAAATGTATTGTAAAGACGTGTTTTAGATGTAAAATTATGTGGACTTAACGATAAAAATATAAAAAGTATGATTAGTTCAATACAAATGACTTTAAACGATATTTAGCGGAATTATCACCATTTTTTACCAAATTTTTTCCGAAATTTTTTTTCTATTTTTTGTATTCACCCAAATGTATTGTAAATACGTGTTTAGATGTAAAATAATGTGAACTTAACGATAAAAATATAAAAAGTATGATTAGTTTAATAGAAATGACTTAAGACGATATTTAGCGGATTCATCACCTGTTTTTCAAAATTTTTTTACGACCTTTTATATTCACCCAAATGTATTGTAAAGACGTGTTTTAGATGTAAAATTATGTGAACTTAACGATAAAAATATAAAAAGTATGATTAGTTCAATACAAATGACTTTAAACGATATTTAGCGGAATTATCACCATTTTTTACCAAATTTTTTCCCAAATTTTTTTTCTATTATTTGTATTCACCCAAATGTATTGTAAATACGTGTTTTAGATGTAAAATAATGTCAACTTAACGATAAAAATATAAAAAGTATGATTAGTTCAATACAAATGACTTAAGACGATATTTAGCGGATTCATCACCTGTATTTCAAAATTTTTTTACGACCTTTTATATTCACCCAAATGTATTGTAAAGACGTGTTTTAGATGTAAAATAATGTGAACTTAACGATAAAAATATAAAAAGTATGATTAGTTCAATACAAATGACTTTAAACGATATTTAGCGGAATTATCACCATTTTTTACCAAATTTTTTCCCAAATTTTTTTTCTATTTTTTGTATTCACCCAAATGTATTGTAAATACGTGTTTTAGATGTAAAATAATGTGATCTAAACGATAAAAATATAAAAAGTATGATTAGTTCAATACAAATGACTTTAAACGATATTTAGCGGAATTATCACCATTTTTTACCAAATTTTTTCCCAAATTTTTTTTCTATTTTTTGTATTCACCCAAATGTATTGTAAATACGTGTTTTAGATGTAAAATAATGTGAACTTAACGATAAAAATATAAAAAGTATGATTAGTTCAATACAAATGACTTTAAACGATATTTAGCGGAATTATCACCATTTTTTACCAAATTTTTTTTCTATTTTTTTTATTCACCCAAATGTATTGTAAACTCGTGTTTTAGATGTAAAATAATGTGAACTTAACGTTAAAAATATAAAAAGTATGATTAGTTTAATAGAAATGACTTAAGACGATATTTAGCGGTTTCATCACCTGTATTTCAAAATTTTTTTACGACCTTTTATATTCACCCAAATGTATTGTAAAGACGTGTTTTAGATGTAAAATTATGTGAACTTAACGATAAAAATATAAAAAGTATGATTAGTTCAATACAAATGACTTAAGACGATATTTAGCGGATTCATCACCTGTATTTCAAAATTTTTTTACGACCTTTTAAATTCACCCAAATGTATTGTAAAGACGTGTTTTAGATGTAAAATAATGTGAACTTAACGATAAAAATATAAAAAGTATGATTAGTTCAATACAAATGACTTTAAACGATATTTAGCGGAATTATCACCATTTTTTACCAAATTTTTTCCCAAATTTTTTTTCTATTTTTTGTATTCACCCAAATGTATTGTAAATACGTGTTTTAGATGTAAAATAATGTGATCTAAACGATAAAAATATAAAAAGTATGATTAGTTCAATACAAATGACTTTAAACGATATTTAGCGGAATTATCACCATTTTTTACCAAATTTTTTCCGAAATTTTTTTTCTATTTTTTGTATTCACCCAAATGTATTGTAAATACGTGTTTAGATGTAAAATAATGTGAACTTAACGATAAAAATATAAAAAGTATGATTAGTTTAATAGAAATGACTTAAGACGATATTTAGCGGATTCATCACCTGTATTTCAAAATTTTTTTACGACCTTTTATATTCACCCAAATGTATTGTAAAGACGTGTTTTAGATGTAAAATAATGTGAACTTAACGATAAAAATATAAAAAGTATGATTAGTTCAATACAAATGACTTTAAACGATATTTAGCGGAATTATCACCATTTTTTACCAAATTTTTTCCCAAATTTTTTTTCTATTTTTTGTATTCACCCAAATGTATTGTAAATACGTGTTTTAGATGTAAAATAATGTGATCTAAACGATAAAAATATAAAAAGTATGATTAGTTCAATACAAATGACTTTAAACGATATTTAGCGGAATTATCACCATTTTTTACCAAATTTTTTCCCAAATTTTTTTTCTATTTTTTGTATTCACCCAAATGTATTGTAAATACGTGTTTTAGATGTAAAATAATGTGAACTTAACGATAAAAATATAAAAAGTATGATTAGTTCAATACAAATGACTTTAAACGATATTTAGCGGAATTATCACCATTTTTTACCAAATTTTTTTTCTATTTTTTTTATTCACCCAAATGTATTGTAAACTCGTGTTTTAGATGTAAAATAATGTGAACTTAACGTTAAAAATATAAAAAGTATGATTAGTTTAATAGAAATGACTTAAGACGATATTTAGCGGTTTCATCACCTGTATTTCAAAATTTTTTTACGACCTTTTATATTCACCCAAATGTATTGTAAAGACGTGTTTTAGATGTAAAATTATGTGAACTTAACGATAAAAATATAAAAAGTATGATTAGTTCAATACAAATGACTTAAGACGATATTTAGCGGATTCATCACCTGTATTTCAAAATTTTTTTACGACCTTTTAAATTCACCCAAATGTATTGTAAAGACGTGTTTTAGATGTAAAATAATGTGAACTTAACGATAAAAATATAAAAAGTATGATTAGTTCAATACAAATGACTTTAAACGATATTTAGCGGAATTATCACCATTTTTTACCAAATTTTTTCCCAAATTTTTTTTCTATTTTTTGTATTCACCCAAATGTATTGTAAATACGTGTTTTAGATGTAAAATAATGTGATCTAAACGATAAAAATATAAAAAGTATGATTAGTTCAATACAAATGACTTTAAACGATATTTAGCGGAATTATCACCATTTTTTACCAAATTTTTTTTCTATTTTTTGTATTCACCCAAATGTATTGTAAACACGTGTTTTAGATGTAAAATAATGTGAACTTAACGTTAAAAATATAAAAAGTATGATTAGTTTAATAGTAATGACTTAAGACGATATTTAGCGGATTCATCACCTGTATTTCAAAATTTTTTTACGACCTTTTATATTCACCTAAATGTATTGTAAAGACGTGTTTTAGATGTAAAATTATGTGAACGTAACGATAAAAATATAAAAAGTATGATTAGTTCAATACAAATGACTTTAAACGATATTTAGCGGAATTATCACCATTTTTTACCAAATTTTTTTCCTATTTTTTGTATTCAGACAAATGTATTGTAAACACGTGTTTTAGATGTAAAATAATGTGAACTTAACGTTAAAAATATAAAAAGTATGATTAGTTTAATAGAAATGACTTAAGACGATATTTAGCGGATTCATCACCTGTATTTCAAAATTTTTTTACGACCTTTTATATTCACCCAAATGTATTGTAAAGACGTGTTTTAGATGTAAAATAATGTGAACTTAACGATAAAAATATAAAAAGTATGATTAGTTCAATACAAATGACTTTAAACGATATTTAGCGGAATTATCACCATTTTTTACCAAATTTTTTTTCTATTTTTTGTATTCACCCAAATGTATTGTAAACACGTGTTTTAGATGTAAAATAATGTGAACTTAACGTTAAAAATATAAAAAGTATGATTAGTTTAATAGTAATGACTTAAGACGATATTTAGCGGATTCATCACCTGTATTTCAAAATTTTTTTACGACCTTTTATATTCACCCAAATGTATTGTAAAGACGTGTTTTAGATGTAAAATTATGTGAACGTAACGATAAAAATATAAAAAGCATGATTAGTTTAATAGAAATGACTTAAGACGATATTTAGCGGATTCATCACCTGTATTTCAAAATTTTTTTACGACCTTTTATATTCACCCAAATGTATTGTAAAGACGTGTTTTAGATGTAAAATTATGTGAACTTAACGATAAAAATATAAAAAGTATGATTAGTTCAATACAAATGACTTTAAACGATATTTAGCGGAATTATCACCATTTTTTACCAAATTTTTTTTCTATTTTTTGTATTCACCCAAATGTATTGTAAACACGTGTTTTAGATGTAAAATAATGTGAACTTAACGTTAAAAATATAAAAAGTATGATTAGTTCAATACAAATGACTTTAAACGATATTTAGCGGAATTATCACCATTTTTTACCAAATTTTTTCCCAAATTTTTTTTCTATTTTTTGTATTCACCCAAATGTATTGTAAAGACGTGTTTTAGATGTAAAATAATGTGAACTTAACGATAAAAATATAAAAAGTATGATTAGTTCAATACAAATGACTTTAAACGATATTTAGCGGAATTATCACCATTTTTTACCAAATTTTTTCCCAAATTTTTTTTCTATTTTTTGTATTCACCCAAATGTATTGTAAATACGTGTTTTAGATGTAAAATAATGTGATCTAAACGATAAAAATATAAAAAGTATGATTAGTTCAATACAAATGACTTTAAACGATATTTAGCGGAATTATCACCATTTTTTACCAAATTTTTTCCGAAATTTTTTTTCTATTTTTTGTATTCACCCAAATGTATTGTAAATACGTGTTTAGATGTAAAATAATGTGAACTTAACGATAAAAATATAAAAAGTATGATTAGTTTAATAGAAATGACTTAAGACGATATTTAGCGGATTCATCACCTGTATTTCAAAATTTTTTTACGACCTTTTATATTCACCCAAATGTATTGTAAAGACGTGTTTTAGATGTAAAATTATGTGAACTTAACGATAAAAATATAAAAAGTATGATTAGTTCAATACAAATGACTTAAGACGATATTTAGCGGATTCATCACCTGTATTTCAAAATTTTTTTACGACCTTTTAAATTCACCCAAATGTATTGTAAAGACGTGTTTTAGATGTAAAATAATGTGAACTTAACGATAAAAATATAAAAAGTATGATTAGTTCAATACAAATGACTTTAAACGATATTTAGCGGAATTATCACCATTTTTTACCAAATTTTTTCCCAAATTTTTTTTCTATTTTTTGTATTCACCCAAATGTATTGTAAATACGTGTTTTAGATGTAAAATAATGTGATCTAAACGATAAAAATATAAAAAGTATGATTAGTTCAATACAAATGACTTTAAACGATATTTAGCGGAATTATCACCATTTTTTACCAAATTTTTTTTCTATTTTTTGTATTCACCCAAATGTATTGTAAACACGTGTTTTAGATGTAAAATAATGTGAACTTAACGTTAAAAATATAAAAAGTATGATTAGTTTAATAGTAATGACTTAAGACGATATTTAGCGGATTCATCACCTGTATTTCAAAATTTTTTTACGACCTTTTATATTCACCTAAATGTATTGTAAAGACGTGTTTTAGATGTAAAATTATGTGAACGTAACGATAAAAATATAAAAAGTATGATTAGTTCAATACAAATGACTTTAAACGATATTTAGCGGAATTATCACCATTTTTTACCAAATTTTTTTCCTATTTTTTGTATTCAGACAAATGTATTGTAAACACGTGTTTTAGATGTAAAATAATGTGAACTTAACGTTAAAAATATAAAAAGTATGATTAGTTTAATAGAAATGACTTAAGACGATATTTAGCGGATTCATCACCTGTATTTCAAAATTTTTTTACGACCTTTTATATTCACCCAAATGTATTGTAAAGACGTGTTTTAGATGTAAAATAATGTGAACTTAACGATAAAAATATAAAAAGTATGATTAGTTCAATACAAATGACTTTAAACGATATTTAGCGGAATTATCACCATTTTTTACCAAATTTTTTTTCTATTTTTTGTATTCACCCAAATGTATTGTAAACACGTGTTTTAGATGTAAAATAATGTGAACTTAACGTTAAAAATATAAAAAGTATGATTAGTTTAATAGTAATGACTTAAGACGATATTTAGCGGATTCATCACCTGTATTTCAAAATTTTTTTACGACCTTTTATATTCACCCAAATGTATTGTAAAGACGTGTTTTAGATGTAAAATTATGTGAACGTAACGATAAAAATATAAAAAGCATGATTAGTTTAATAGAAATGACTTAAGACGATATTTAGCGGATTCATCACCTGTATTTCAAAATTTTTTTACGACCTTTTATATTCACCCAAATGTATTGTAAAGACGTGTTTTAGATGTAAAATTATGTGAACTTAACGATAAAAATATAAAAAGTATGATTAGTTCAATACAAATGACTTTAAACGATATTTAGCGGAATTATCACCATTTTTTACCAAATTTTTTTTCTATTTTTTGTATTCACCCAAATGTATTGTAAACACGTGTTTTAGATGTAAAATAATGTGAACTTAACGTTAAAAATATAAAAAGTATGATTAGTTTAATAGTAATGACTTAAGACGATATTTAGCGGATTCATCACCTGTATTTCAAAATTTTTTTACGACCTTTTATATTCACCCAAATGTATTGTAAAGACGTGTTTTAGATGTAAAATTATGTGAACGTAACGATAAAAATATAAAAAGTATGATTAAATCAATACAAATGACTTTAAACGATATTTAGCGGAATTATCACCATTTTTTACCAAATTTTTTTCCTATTTTTTGTAGTCAGACAAATGTATTGTAAACACGTGTTTTAGATGTAAAATAATGTGAACTTAACGTTAAAAATATAAAAAGTATGATTAGTTCAATACAAATGACTTTAAACGATATTTAGCGGAATTATCACCATTTTTTACCAAATTTTTTCCCAAATTTTTTTTCTATTTTTTGTATTCACCCAAATGTATTGTAAATACGTGTTTTAGATGTAAAATAATGTGAACTTAACGATAAAAATATAAAAAGTATGATTAGTTCAATACAAATGACTTTAAACGATATTTAGCGGAATTATCACCATTTTTTACCAAATTTTTTTCCTATTTTTTGTATTCAGACAAATGTATTGTAAACTCGTGTTTTAGATGTAAAATAATGTGAACTTAACGTTAAAAATATAAAAAGTATGATTAGTTTAATAGAAATGACTTAAGACGATATTTAGCGGATTCATCAGCTGTATTTCAAAATTTTTTTACGACCTTTTATATTCACCCAAATGTATTGTAAATACTTGTTTTAGATGTAAAATAATGTGAACTTAACGATAAAAATATAAAAAGTATGATTAGTTCAATACAAATGACTTTAAAAGATATTTAGCGGAATTATCACCATTTTTTACCAAATTTTTTTCCTATTTTTTGTATTCAGACAAATGTATTGTAAACACGTGTTTTAGATGTAAAATAATGTGAACTTAACGATAAAAATATAAAAAGTATGATTAGTTCAATACAAATGACTTTAAACGATATTTAGCGGAATTATCACCATTTTTTACCAAATTTTTTCCCAAATTTTTTTTCTATTTTTTGTATTCACCCAAATGTATTGTAAATACGTGTTTTAGATGTAAAATAATGTGAACTTAACGATAAAAATATAAAAAGTATGATTAGTTCAATACAAATGACTTTAAACGATATTTAGCGGAATTATCACCATTTTTTACCAAATTTTTTCCCAAATTTTTTTTCTATTTTTTGTATTCACCCAAATGTATTGTAAATACGTGTTTTAGATGTAAAATAATGTGAACTTAACGATAAAAATATAAAAAGTATGATTAGTTCAATACAAATGACTTTAAACGATATTTAGCGGAATTATCACCATTTTTTACCAAATTTTTTTCCTATTTTTTGTATTCAGACAAATGTATTGTAAACACGTGTTTTAGATGTAAAATAATGTGAACTTAACGTTAAAAATATAAAAAGTATGATTAGTTTAATAGAAATGACTTAAGACGATATTTAGCGGATTCATCAGCTGTATTTCAAAATTTTTTTACGACCTTTTATATTCACCCAAATGTATTGTAAATACTTGTTTTAGATGTAAAATAATGTGAACTTAACGATAAAAATATAAAAAGTATGATTAGTTCAATACAAATGACTTTAAACGATATTTAGCGGAATTATCACCATTTTTTACCAAATTTTTTCCCAAATTTTTTTTCTATTTTTTGTATTCACCCAAATGTATTGTAAATACGTGTTTTAGATGTAAAATAATGTGAACTTAACGATAAAAATATAAAAAGTATGATTAGTTCAATACAAATGACTTTAAACGATATTTAGCGGAATTATCACCATTTTTTACCAAATTTTTTTCCTATTTTTTGTATTCAGACAAATGTATTGTAATTACGTGTTTTAGATGTAAAATAATGTGAACTTAACGTTAAAAATATAAAAAGTATGATTAGTTTAATAGAAATGACTTAAGACGATATTTAGCGGATTCATCAGCTGTATTTCAAAATTTTTTTACGACCTTTTATATTCACCCAAATGTATTGTAAATACTTGTTTTAGATGTAAAATAATGTGAACTTAACGATAAAAATATAAAAAGTATGATTAGTTCAATACAAATGACTTTAAACGATATTTAGCGGAATTATCACCATTTTTTACCAAATTTTTTTCCTATTTTTTGTATTCAGACAAATGTATTGTAAACACGTGTTTTAGATGTAAAATAATGTGAACTTAACGTTAAAAATATAAAAAGTATGATTAGTTTAATAGAAATGACTTAAGACGATATTTAGCGGATTCATCAGCTTTATTTCAAAATTTTTTTACGACCTTTTATATTCACCCAAATGTATTGTAAATACTTGTTTTAGATGTAAAATAATGTGAACTTAACGATAAAAATATAAAAAGTATGATTAGTTCAATACAAATGACTTTAAACGATATTTAGCGGAATTATCACCATTTTTTACCAAATTTTTTCCCAAATTTTTTTTCTATTTTTTGTATTCACCCAAATGTATTGTAAATACGTGTTTTAGATGTAAAATAGTGTGAAATTAACGATAAAAATATAAAAAGTATGATTAGTTCAATACAAATGACTTTAAACGATATTTAGCGGAATTATCACCATTTTTTACCAAATTTTTTTTCTATTTTTTGTATTCACCCAAATGTATTGTAAACTCGTGTTTTAGATGTAAAATAATGTGAACTTAACGTTAAAAATATAAAAAGTATGATTAGTTTAATAGAAATGACTTAAGACGATATTTAGCGGATTCATCACCTGTATGACCTTTTATATTCACCCAAATGTATTGTAAAGACGTTGTTTAGATGTAAAATTATGTGAACTTAACGATAAAAATATAAAAAGTATGATTAGTTCAATACAAATGACTTTAAACGATATTTAGCGGAATTATCACCATTTTTTACCCAATTTTTTCCCAAATTTTTTTTCTATTTTTTGTATTCACCCAAATGTATTGTAAACACGTGTTTTAGATGTAAAATAATGTGAACTTAACGTTAAAAATATAAAAAGTATGATTAGTTTAATAGAAATGACTTAAGACGATATTTAGCGGATTCATCACCTGTATTTCAAAATTTTTTTACGACCTTTTATATTCACCCAAATGTATTGTAAAGACGTTGTTTAGATGTAAAATTATGTGAACTTAACGATAAAAATATAAAAAGTATGATTAGTTCAATAAAAATGACTTTAAACGATATTTAGCGGAATTATCACCATTTTTTACCAAATTTTTTCCCAAATTTTTTTTCTATTTTTTGTATTCACCCAAATGTATTGTAAATACGTGTTTTAGATGTAAAATAATGTGAACTTAACGATAAAAATATAAAAAGTATGATTAGTTCAATACAAATGACTTTAAACGATATTTAGCGGAATTATCACCATTTTTTACCAAATTTTTTTTCTATTTTTTGTATTCACCCAAATGTATTGTAAACACGTGTTTTAGATGTAAAATAATGTGAACTTAACGTTAAAAATATAAAAAGTATGATTAGTTTAATAGTAATGACTTAAGACGATATTTAGCGGATTCATCACCTGTATTTCAAAATTTTTTTACGACCTTTTATATTCACCCAAATGTATTGTAAAGACGTGTTTTAGATGTAAAATTATGTGAACGTAACGATAAAAATATAAAAAGCATGATTAGTTTAATAGAAATGACTTAAGACGATATTTAGCGGATTCATCACCTGTATTTCAAATCTTTTTTACGACCTTTTATATTCACCCAAATGTATTGTAAAGACGTGTTTTAGATGTAAAATTATGTGAACTTAACGATAAAAATATAAAAAGTATGATTAGTTCAATACAAATGACTTTAAACGATATTTAGCGGAATTATCACCATTTTTTACCAAATTTTTTTTCTATTTTTTGTATTCACCCAAATGTATTGTAAACACGTGTTTTAGATGTAAAATAATGTGAACTTAACGTTAAAAATATAAAAAGTATGATTAGTTTAATAGTAATGACTTAAGACGATATTTAGCGGATTCATCACCTGTATTTCAAAATTTTTTTACGACCTTTTATATTCAACCAAATGTATTGTAAAGACGTGTTTTAGATGTAAAATTATGTGAACGTAACGATAAAAATATAAAAAGTATGATTAAATCAATACAAATGACTTTAAACGATATTTAGCGGAATTATCACCATTTTTTACCAAATTTTTTTCCTATTTTTTGTATTCAGACAAATGTATTGTAAACACGTGTTTTAGATGTAAAATAATGTGAACTTAACGTTAAAAATATAAAAAGTATGATTAGTTCAATACAAATGACTTTAAACGATATTTAGCGGAATTATCACCATTTTTTACCAAATTTTTTCCCAAATTTTTTTTCTATTTTTTGTATTCACCCAAATGTATTGTAAATACGTGTTTTAGATGTAAAATAATGTGAACTTAACGATAAAAATATAAAAAGTATGATTAGTTCAATACAAATGACTTTAAACGATATTTAGCGGAATTATCACCATTTTTTACCAAATTTTTTTCCTATTTTTTGTATTCAGACAAATGTATTGTAATTACGTGTTTTAGATGTAAAATAATGTGAACTTAACGTTAAAAATATAAAAAGTATGATTAGTTTAATAGAAATGACTTAAGACGATATTTAGCGGATTCATCAGCTGTATTTCAAAATTTTTTTACGACCTTTTATATTCACCCAAATGTATTGTAAATACTTGTTTTAGATGTAAAATAATGTGAACTTAACGATAAAAATATAAAAAGTATGATTAGTTCAATACAAATGACTTTAAACGATATTTAGCGGAATTATCACCATTTTTTACCAAATTTTTTTCCTATTTTTTGTATTCAGACAAATGTATTGTAAACACGTGTTTTAGATGTAAAATAATGTGAACTTAACGTTAAAAATATAAAAAGTATGATTAGTTTAATAGAAATGACTTAAGACGATATTTAGCGGATTCATCAGCTTTATTTCAAAATTTTTTTACGACCTTTTATATTCACCCAAATGTATTGTAAATACTTGTTTTAGATGTAAAATAATGTGAACTTAACGATAAAAATATAAAAAGTATGATTAGTTCAATACAAATGACTTTAAACGATATTTAGCGGAATTATCACCATTTTTTACCAAATTTTTTCCCAAATTTTTTTTCTATTTTTTGTATTCACCCAAATGTATTGTAAATACGTGTTTTAGATGTAAAATAATGTGAACTTAACGATAAAAATATAAAAAGTATGATTAGTTCAATACAAATGACTTTAAACGATATTTAGCGGAATTATCACCATTTTTTACCAAATTTTTTTCCTATTTTTTGTATTCAGACAAATGTATTGTAATTACGTGTTTTAGATGTAAAATAATGTGAACTTAACGTTAAAAATATAAAAAGTATGATTAGTTTAATAGAAATGACTTAAGACGATATTTAGCGGATTCATCAGCTGTATTTCAAAATTTTTTTACGACCTTTTATATTCACCCAAATGTATTGTAAATACTTGTTTTAGATGTAAAATAATGTGAACTTAACGATAAAAATATAAAAAGTATGATTAGTTCAATACAAATGACTTTAAACGATATTTAGCGGAATTATCACCATTTTTTACCAAATTTTTTTCCTATTTTTTGTATTCAGACAAATGTATTGTAAACACGTGTTTTAGATGTAAAATAATGTGAACTTAACGTTAAAAATATAAAAAGTATGATTAGTTTAATAGAAATGACTTAAGACGATATTTAGCGGATTCATCAGCTTTATTTCAAAATTTTTTTACGACCTTTTATATTCACCCAAATGTATTGTAAATACTTGTTTTAGATGTAAAATAATGTGAACTTAACGATAAAAATATAAAAAGTATGATTAGTTCAATACAAATGACTTTAAACGATATTTAGCGGAATTATCACCATTTTTTACCAAATTTTTTCCCAAATTTTTTTTCTATTTTTTGTATTCACCCAAATGTATTGTAAATACGTGTTTTAGATGTAAAATAGTGTGAAATTAACGATAAAAATATAAAAAGTATGATTAGTTCAATACAAATGACTTTAAACGATATTTAGCGGAATTATCACCATTTTTTACCAAATTTTTTTTCTATTTTTTGTATTCACCCAAATGTATTGTAAACTCGTGTTTTAGATGTAAAATAATGTGAACTTAACGTTAAAAATATAAAAAGTATGATTAGTTTAATAGAAATGACTTAAGACGATATTTAGCGGATTCATCACCTGTATGACCTTTTATATTCACCCAAATGTATTGTAAAGACGTTGTTTAGATGTAAAATTATGTGAACTTAACGATAAAAATATAAAAAGTATGATTAGTTCAATACAAATGACTTTAAACGATATTTAGCGGAATTATCACCATTTTTTACCCAATTTTTTCCCAAATTTTTTTTCTATTTTTTGTATTCACCCAAATGTATTGTAAACACGTGTTTTAGATGTAAAATAATGTGAACTTAACGTTAAAAATATAAAAAGTATGATTAGTTTAATAGAAATGACTTAAGACGATATTTAGCGGATTCATCACCTGTATTTCAAAATTTTTTTACGACCTTTTATATTCACCCAAATGTATTGTAAAGACGTTGTTTAGATGTAAAATTATGTGAACTTAACGATAAAAATATAAAAAGTATGATTAGTTCAATAAAAATGACTTTAAACGATATTTAGCGGAATTATCACCATTTTTTACCAAATTTTTTCCCAAATTTTTTTTCTATTTTTTGTATTCACCCAAATGTATTGTAAATACGTGTTTTAGATGTAAAATAATGTGAACTTAACGATAAAAATATAAAAAGTATGATTAGTTCAATACAAATGACTTTAAACGATATTTAGCGGAATTATCACCATTTTTTACCAAATTTTTTTTCTATTTTTTGTATTCACCCAAATGTATTGTAAACACGTGTTTTAGATGTAAAATAATGTGAACTTAACGTTAAAAATATAAAAAGTATGATTAGTTTAATAGTAATGACTTAAGACGATATTTAGCGGATTCATCACCTGTATTTCAAAATTTTTTTACGACCTTTTATATTCACCCAAATGTATTGTAAAGACGTGTTTTAGATGTAAAATTATGTGAACGTAACGATAAAAATATAAAAAGCATGATTAGTTTAATAGAAATGACTTAAGACGATATTTAGCGGATTCATCACCTGTATTTCAAATCTTTTTTACGACCTTTTATATTCACCCAAATGTATTGTAAAGACGTGTTTTAGATGTAAAATTATGTGAACTTAACGATAAAAATATAAAAAGTATGATTAGTTCAATACAAATGACTTTAAACGATATTTAGCGGAATTATCACCATTTTTTACCAAATTTTTTTTCTATTTTTTGTATTCACCCAAATGTATTGTAAACACGTGTTTTAGATGTAAAATAATGTGAACTTAACGTTAAAAATATAAAAAGTATGATTAGTTTAATAGTAATGACTTAAGACGATATTTAGCGGATTCATCACCTGTATTTCAAAATTTTTTTACGACCTTTTATATTCAACCAAATGTATTGTAAAGACGTGTTTTAGATGTAAAATTATGTGAACGTAACGATAAAAATATAAAAAGTATGATTAAATCAATACAAATGACTTTAAACGATATTTAGCGGAATTATCACCATTTTTTACCAAATTTTTTTCCTATTTTTTGTATTCAGACAAATGTATTGTAAACACGTGTTTTAGATGTAAAATAATGTGAACTTAACGTTAAAAATATAAAAAGTATGATTAGTTCAATACAAATGACTTTAAACGATATTTAGCGGAATTATCACCATTTTTTACCAAATTTTTTCCCAAATTTTTTTTCTATTTTTTGTATTCACCCAAATGTATTGTAAATACGTGTTTTAGATGTAAAATAATGTGAACTTAACGATAAAAATATAAAAAGTATGATTAGTTCAATACAAATGACTTTAAACGATATTTAGCGGAATTATCACCATTTTTTACCAAATTTTTTTCCTATTTTTTGTATTCAGACAAATGTATTGTAATTACGTGTTTTAGATGTAAAATAATGTGAACTTAACGTTAAAAATATAAAAAGTATGATTAGTTTAATAGAAATGACTTAAGACGATATTTAGCGGATTCATCAGCTGTATTTCAAAATTTTTTTACGACCTTTTATATTCACCCAAATGTATTGTAAATACTTGTTTTAGATGTAAAATAATGTGAACTTAACGATAAAAATATAAAAAGTATGATTAGTTCAATACAAATGACTTTAAACGATATTTAGCGGAATTATCACCATTTTTTACCAAATTTTTTTCCTATTTTTTGTATTCAGACAAATGTATTGTAAACACGTGTTTTAGATGTAAAATAATGTGAACTTAACGTTAAAAATATAAAAAGTATGATTAGTTTAATAGAAATGACTTAAGACGATATTTAGCGGATTCATCAGCTTTATTTCAAAATTTTTTTACGACCTTTTATATTCACCCAAATGTATTGTAAATACTTGTTTTAGATGTAAAATAATGTGAACTTAACGATAAAAATATAAAAAGTATGATTAGTTCAATACAAATGACTTTAAACGATATTTAGCGGAATTATCACCATTTTTTACCAAATTTTTTCCCAAATTTTTTTTCTATTTTTTGTATTCACCCAAATGTATTGTAAATACGTGTTTTAGATGTAAAATAGTGTGAACTTAACGATAAAAATATAAAAAGTATGATTAGTTCAATACAAATGACTTTAAACGATATTTAGCGGAATTATCACCATTTTTTACCAAATTTTTTTTCTATTTTTTGTATTCACCCAAATGTATTGTAAACTCGTGTTTTAGATGTAAAATAATGTGAACTTAACGTTAAAAATATAAAAAGTATGATTAGTTTAATAGAAATGACTTAAGACGATATTTAGCGGATTCATCACCTGTATGACCTTTTATATTCACCCAAATGTATTGTAAAGACGTTGTTTAGATGTAAAATTATGTGAACTTAACGATAAAAATATAAAAAGTATGATTAGTTCAATACAAATGACTTTAAACGATATTTAGCGGAATTATCACCATTTTTTACCCAATTTTTTCCCAAATTTTTTTTCTATTTTTTGTATTCACCCAAATGTATTGTAAACACGTGTTTTAGATGTAAAATAATGTGAACTTAACGTTAAAAATATAAAAAGTATGATTAGTTTAATAGAAATGACTTAAGACGATATTTAGCGGATTCATCACCTGTATTTCAAAATTTTTTTACGACCTTTTATATTCACCCAAATGTATTGTAAAGACGTTGTTTAGATGTAAAATTATGTGAACTTAACGATAAAAATATAAAAAGTATGATTAGTTCAATAAAAATGACTTTAAACGATATTTAGCGGAATTATCACCATTTTTTACCAAATTTTTTCCCAAATTTTTTTTCTATTTTTTGTATTCACCCAAATGTATTGTAAATACGTGTTTTAGATGTAAAATAATGTGAACTTAACGATAAAAATATAAAAAGTATGATTAGTTCAATACAAATGACTTTAAACGATATTTAGCGGAATTATCACCATTTTTTACCAAATTTTTTTTCTATTTTTTGTATTCACCCAAATGTATTGTAAACACGTGTTTTAGATGTAAAATAATGTGAACTTAACGTTAAAAATATAAAAAGTATGATTAGTTTAATAGTAATGACTTAAGACGATATTTAGCGGATTCATCACCTGTATTTCAAAATTTTTTTACGACCTTTTATATTCACCCAAATGTATTGTAAAGACGTGTTTTAGATGTAAAATTATGTGAACGTAACGATAAAAATATAAAAAGCATGATTAGTTTAATAGAAATGACTTAAGACGATATTTAGCGGATTCATCACCTGTATTTCAAAATTTTTTTACGACCTTTTATATTCACCCAAATGTATTGTAAAGACGTGTTTTAGATGTAAAATTATGTGAACTTAACGATAAAAATATAAAAAGTATGATTAGTTCAATACAAATGACTTTAAACGATATTTAGCGGAATTATCACCATTTTTTACCAAATTTTTTTTCTATTTTTTGTATTCACCCAAATGTATTGTAAACACGTGTTTTAGATGTAAAATAATGTGAACTTAACGTTAAAAATATAAAAAGTATGATTAGTTTAATAGTAATGACTTAAGACGATATTTAGCGGATTCATCACCTGTATTTCAAAATTTTTTTACGACCTTTTATATTCAACCAAATGTATTGTAAAGACGTGTTTTAGATGTAAAATTATGTGAACGTAACGATAAAAATATAAAAAGTATGATTAAATCAATACAAATGACTTTAAACGATATTTAGCGGAATTATCACCATTTTTTACCAAATTTTTTTCCTATTTTTTGTATTCAGACAAATGTATTGTAAACACGTGTTTTAGATGTAAAATAATGTGAACTTAACGTTAAAAATATAAAAAGTATGATTAGTTCAATACAAATGACTTTAAACGATATTTAGCGGAATTATCACCATTTTTTACCAAATTTTTTCCCAAATTTTTTTTCTATTTTTTGTATTCACCCAAATGTATTGTAAATACGTGTTTTAGATGTAAAATAATGTGAACTTAACGATAAAAATATAAAAAGTATGATTAGTTCAATACAAATGACTTTAAACGATATTTAGCGGAATTATCACCATTTTTTACCAAATTTTTTTCCTATTTTTTGTATTCAGACAAATGTATTGTAAACACGTGTTTTAGATGTAAAATAATGTGAACTTAACGTTAAAAATATAAAAAGTATGATTAGTTTAATAGAAATGACTTAAGACGATATTTAGCGGATTCATCAGCTGTATTTCAAAATTTTTTTACGACCTTTTATATTCACCCAAATGTATTGTAAATACTTGTTTTAGATGTAAAATAATGTGAACTTAACGATAAAAATATAAAAAGTATGATTAGTTCAATACAAATGACTTTAAACGATATTTAGCGGAATTATCACAATTTTTTACCAAATTTTTTTCCTATTTTTTGTATTCAGACAAATGTATTGTAAACACGTGTTTTAGATGTAAAATAATGTGAACTTAACGATAAAAATATAAAAAGTATGATTAGTTCAATACAAATGACTTTAAACGATATTTAGCGGAATTATCACCATTTTTTACCAAATTTTTTCCCAAATTTTTTTTCTATTTTTTGTATTCACCCAAATGTATTGTAAATACGTGTTTTAGATGTAAAATAATGTGAACTTAACGATAAAAATATAAAAAGTATGATTAGTTCAATACAAATGACTTTAAACGATATTTAGCGGAATTATCACAATTTTTTACCAAATTTTTTTCCTATTTTTTGTATAGAGACAAATGTATTGTAAACACGTGTTTTAGATGTAAAATAATGTGAACTTAACGATAAAAATATAAAAAGTATGATTAGTTCAATACAAATGACTTTAAACGATATTTAGCGGAATTATCACCATTTTTTACCAAATTTTTTTCCTATTTTTTGTATTCAGACAAATGTATTGTAAACACGTGTTTTAGATGTAAAATAATGTGAACTTAACGTTAAAAATATAAAAAGTATGATTAGTTTAATAGAAATGACTTAAGACGATATTTAGCGGATTCATCAGCTGTATTTCAAAATTTTTTTACGACCTTTTATATTCACCCAAATGTATTGTAAATACTTGTTTTAGATGTAAAATAATGTGAACTTAACGATAAAAATATAAAAAGTATGATTAGTTCAATACAAATGACTTTAAACGATATTTAGAGGAATTATCACCATTTTTTACCAAATTTTTTTCCTATTTTTTGTATTCAGACAAATGTATTGTAAACACGTGTTTTAGATGTAAAATAATGTGAACTTAACGATAAAAATATAAAAAGTATGATTAGTTCAATACAAATGACTTTAAACGATATTTAGCGGAATTATCACCATTTTTTACCAAATTTTTTCCCAAATTTTTTTTCTATTTTTTGTATTCACCCAAATGTATTGTAAACTCGTGTTTTAGATGTAAAATAATGTGAACTTAACGTTAAAAATATAAAAAGTATGATTAGTTTAATAGAAATGACTTAAGACGATATTTAGCGGATTCATCACCTGTATGACCTTTTATATTCACCCAAATGTATTGTAAAGACGTTGTTTAGATGTAAAATTATGTGAACTTAACGATAAAAATATAAAAAGTATGATTAGTTCAATACAAATGACTTTAAACGATATTTAGCGGAATTATCACCATTTTTTACCCAATTTTTTCCCAAATTTTTTTTCTATTTTTTGTATTCACCCAAATGTATTGTAAACACGTGTTTTAGATGTAAAATAATGTGAACTTAACGTTAAAAATATAAAAAGTATGATTAGTTTAATAGAAATGACTTAAGACGATATTTAGCGGATTCATCACCTGTATTTCAAAATTTTTTTACGACCTTTTATATTCAACCAAATGTATTGTAAAGACGTGTTTTAGATGTAAAATTATGTGAACGTAACGATAAAAATATAAAAAGTATGATTAAATCAATACAAATGACTTTAAACGATATTTAGCGGAATTATCACCATTTTTTACCAAATTTTTTTCCTATTTTTTGTATTCAGACAAATGTATTGTAAACACGTGTTTTAGATGTAAAATAATGTGAACTTAACGTTAAAAATATAAAAAGTATGATTAGTTCAATACAAATGACTTTAAACGATATTTAGCGGAATTATCACCATTTTTTACCAAATTTTTTCCCAAATTTTTTTTCTATTTTTTGTATTCACCCAAATGTATTGTAAATACGTGTTTTAGATGTAAAATAATGTGAACTTAACGATAAAAATATAAAAAGTATGATTAGTTCAATACAAATGACTTTAAACGATATTTAGCGGAATTATCACCATTTTTTACCAAATTTTTTTCCTATTTTTTGTATTCAGACAAATGTATTGTAAACACGTGTTTTAGATGTAAAATAATGTGAACTTAACGTTAAAAATATAAAAAGTATGATTAGTTTAATAGAAATGACTTAAGACGATATTTAGCGGATTCATCAGCTGTATTTCAAAATTTTTTTACGACCTTTTATATTCACCCAAATGTATTGTAAATACTTGTTTTAGATGTAAAATAATGTGAACTTAACGATAAAAATATAAAAAGTATGATTAGTTCAATACAAATGACTTTAAACGATATTTAGCGGAATTATCACAATTTTTTACCAAATTTTTTTCCTATTTTTTGTATTCAGACAAATGTATTGTAAACACGTGTTTTAGATGTAAAATAATGTGAACTTAACGATAAAAATATAAAAAGTATGATTAGTTCAATACAAATGACTTTAAACGATATTTAGCGGAATTATCACCATTTTTTACCAAATTTTTTCCCAAATTTTTTTTCTATTTTTTGTATTCACCCAAATGTATTGTAAATACGTGTTTTAGATGTAAAATAATGTGAACTTAACGATAAAAATATAAAAAGTATGATTAGTTCAATACAAATGACTTTAAACGATATTTAGCGGAATTATCACCATTTTTTACCAAATTTTTTCCCAAATTTTTTTTCTATTTTTTGTATTCACCCAAATGTATTGTAAATACGTGTTTTAGATGTAAAATAATGTGAACTTAACGATAAAAATATAAAAAGTATGATTAGTTCAATACAAATGACTTTAAACGATATTTAGCGGAATTATCACCATTTTTTACCAAATTTTTTTCCTATTTTTTGTATTCAGACAAATGTATTGTAAACACGTGTTTTAGATGTAAAATAATGTGAACTTAACGTTAAAAATATAAAAAGTATGATTAGTTTAATAGAAATGACTTAAGACGATATTTAGCGGATTCATCAGCTGTATTTCAAAATTTTTTTACGACCTTTTATATTCACCCAAATGTATTGTAAATACTTGTTTTAGATGTAAAATAATGTGAACTTAACGATAAAAATATAAAAAGTATGATTAGTTCAATACAAATGACTTTAAACGATATTTAGAGGAATTATCACCATTTTTTACCAAATTTTTTTCCTATTTTTTGTATTCAGACAAATGTATTGTAAACACGTGTTTTAGATGTAAAATAATGTGAACTTAACGATAAAAATATAAAAAGTATGATTAGTTCAATACAAATGACTTTAAACGATATTTAGCGGAATTATCACCATTTTTTACCAAATTTTTTCCCAAATTTTTTTTCTATTTTTTGTATTCACCCAAATGTATTGTAAATACGTGTTTTAGATGTAAAATAATGTGAACTTAACGATAAAAATATAAAAAGTATGATTAGTTAAATACAAATGACTTTAAACGATATTTAGCGGAATTATCACCATTTTTTACCAAATTTTTTTCCTATTTTTTGTATTCAGACAAATGTATTGTAAACACGTGTTTTAGATGTAAAATAATGTGAACTTAACGTTAAAAATATAAAAAGTATGATTAGTTTAATAGAAATGACTTAAGACGATATTTAGCGGATTCATCAGCTGTATTTCAAAATTTTTTTACGACCTTTTATATTCACCCAAATGTATTGTAAATACTTGTTTTAGATGTAAAATAATGTGAACTTAACGATAAAAATATAAAAAGTATGATTAGTTCAATACAAATGACTTTAAACGATATTTAGCGGAATTATCACCATTTTTTACCAAATTTTTTTCCTATTTTTTGTATTCAGACAAATGTATTGTAAACACGTGTTTTAGATGTAAAATAATGTGAACTTAACGTTAAAAATATAAAAAGTATGATTAGTTTAATAGAAATGACTTAAGACGATATTTAGCGGATTCATCAGCTTTATTTCAAAATTTTTTTACGACCTTTTATATTCACCCAAATGTATTGTAAATACTTGTTTTAGATGTAAAATAATGTGAACTTAACGATAAAAATATAAAAAGTATGATTAGTTCAATACAAATGACTTTAAACGATATTTAGCGGAATTATCACCATTTTTTACCAAATTTTTTCCCAAATTTTTTTTCTATTTTTTGTATTCACCCAAATGTATTGTAAATACGTGTTTTAGATGTAAAATAGTGTGAACTTAACGATAAAAATATAAAAAGTATGATTAGTTCAATACAAATGACTTTAAACGATATTTAGCGGAATTATCACCATTTTTTACCAAATTTTTTTTCTATTTTTTGTATTCACCCAAATGTATTGTAAACTCGTGTTTTAGATGTAAAATAATGTGAACTTAACGTTAAAAATATAAAAAGTATGATTAGTTTAATAGAAATGACTTAAGACGATATTTAGCGGATTCATCACCTGTATGACCTTTTATATTCACCCAAATGTATTGTAAAGACGTTGTTTAGATGTAAAATTATGTGAACTTAACGATAAAAATATAAAAAGTATGATTAGTTCAATACAAATGACTTTAAACGATATTTAGCGGAATTATCACCATTTTTTACCCAATTTTTTCCCAAATTTTTTTTCTATTTTTTGTATTCACCCAAATGTATTGTAAACACGTGTTTTAGATGTAAAATAATGTGAACTTAACGTTAAAAATATAAAAAGTATGATTAGTTTAATAGAAATGACTTAAGACGATATTTAGCGGATTCATCACCTGTATCTCAAAATTTTTTTACGACCTTTTATATTCACCCAAATGTATTGTAAAGACGTTGTTTAGATGTAAAATTATGTGAACTTAACGATAAAAATATAAAAAGTATGATTAGTTCAATAAAAATGACTTTAAACGATATTTAGCGGAATTATCACCATTTTTTACCAAATTTTTTCCCAAATTTTTTTTCTATTTTTTGTATTCACCCAAATGTATTGTAAATACGTGTTTTAGATGTAAAATAATGTGAACTTAACGATAAAAATATAAAAAGTATGATTAGTTCAATACAAATGACTTTAAACGATATTTAGCGGAATTATCACCATTTTTTACCAAATTTTTTCCCAAATTTTTTTTCTATTTTTTGTATTCACCCAAATGTATTGTAAATACGTGTTTTAGATGTAAAATAATGTGAACTTAACGATAAAAATATAAAAAGTATGATTAGTTCAATACAAATGACTTTAAACGATATTTAGTGGAATTATCACCATTTTTTACCAAATTTTTTTTCTATTTTTTTTATTCACCCAAATGTATTGTAAACTCGTGTTTTAGATGTAAAATAATGTGAACTTAACGTTAAAAATATAAAAAGTATGATTAGTTTAATAGAAATGACTTAAGACGATATTTAGCGGTTTCATCACCTGTATTTCAAAATTTTTTTACGACCTTTTATATTCACCCAAATGTATTGTAAAGACGTGTTTTAGATGTAAAATAATGTGAACTTAACGATAAAAATATAAAAAGTATGATTAGTTCAATACAAATGACTTTAAACGATATTTAGCGGAATTATCACCATTTTTTACCAAATTTTTTCCCAAATTTTTTTTCTATTTTTTGTATTCACCCAAATGTATTGTAAATACGTGTTTTAGATGTAAAATAATGTGATCTAAACGATAAAAATATAAAAAGTATGATTAGTTCAATACAAATGACTTTAAACGATATTTAGCGGAATTATAACCATTTTTTACCAAATTTTTTTTCTATTTTTTGTATTCACCCAAATGTATTGTAAACACGTGTTTTAGATGTAAAATAATGTGAACTTAACGTTAAAAATATAAAAAGTATGATTAGTTAAATAGTAATGACTTAAGACGATATTTAGCGGATTCATCACCTGTATTTCAAAATTTTTTTACGACCTTTTATATTCACCCAAATGTATTGTAAAGACGTGTTTTAGATGTAAAATTATGTGAACGTAACGATAAAAATATAAAAAGTATGATTAGTTCAATACAAATGACTTTAAACGATATTTAGCGGAATTATCACCATTTTTTACCAAATTTTTTTCCTATTTTTTTGTATTCAGACAAATGTATTGTAAACACGTGTTTTAGATGTAAAATAATGTGAACTTAACGTTAAAAATATAAAAAGTATGATTAGTTTAATAGAAATGACTTAAGACGATATTTAGCGGATTCATCAGCTTTATTTCAAAATTTTTTTACGACCTTTTATATTCACCCAAATGTATTGTAAATACTTGTTTTAGATGTAAAATAATGTGAACTTAACAATAAAAATATAAAAAGTATGATTAGTTCAATACAAATGACTTTAAACGATATTTAGCGGAATTATCACCATTTTTTACCAAATTTTTTCCCAAATTTTTTTTCTATTTTTTGTATTCACCCAAATGTATTGTAAATACGTGTTTTAGATGTAAAATAGTGTGAACTTAACGATAAAAATATAAAAAGTATGATTAGTTCAATACAAATGACTTTAAACGATATTTAGCGGAATTATCACCATTTTTTACCAAATTTTTTTTCTATTTTTTGTATTCACCCAAATGTATTGTAAACTCGTGTTTTAGATGTAAAATAATGTGAACATAACGTTAAAAATATAAAAAGTATGATTAGTTTAATAGAAATGACTTAAGACGATATTTAGCGGATTCATCACCTGTATGACCTTTTATATTCACCCAAATGTATTGTAAAGACGTTGTTTAGATGTAAAATTATGTGAACTTAACGATAAAAATATAAAAAGTATGATTAGTTCAATACAAATGACTTTAAACGATATTTAGCGGAATTATCACCATTTTTTACCCAATTTTTTCCCAAATTTTTTTTCTATTTTTTGTATTCACCCAAATGTATTGTAAACACGTGTTTTAGATGTAAAATAATGTGAACTTAACGTTAAAAATATAAAAAGTATGATTAGTTTAATAGAAATGACTTAAGACGATATTTAGCGGATTCATCACCTGTATTTCAAAATTTTTTTACGAACTTTTATATTCACCCAAATGTATTGTAAAGACGTTGTTTAGATGTAAAATTATGTGAACTTAACGATAAAAATATAAAAAGTATGATTAGTTCAATACAAATGACTTTAAACGATATTTAGCGGAATTATCACCATTTTTTACCAAATTTTTTCCCAAATTTTTTTTCTATTTTTAGTATTCACCCAAATGTATTGTAAATACGTGTTTTAGATGTAAAATAATGTGAACTTAACGATAAAAATATAAAAAGTATGATTAGTTCAATACAAATGACTTTAAACGATATTTAGCGGAATTATCACCATTTTTTACCAAATTTTTTCCCAAATTTTTTTTCTATTTTTTGTATTCACCCAAATGTATTGTAAATACGTGTTTTAGATGTAAAATAATGTGAACTTAACGATAAAAATATAAAAAGTATGATTAGTTCAATACAAATGACTTTAAACGATATTTAGCGGAATTATCACCATTTTTTACCAAATTTTTTTTCTATTTTTTTTATTCACCCAAATGTATTGTAAACTCGTGTTTTAGATGTAAAATAATGTGAACTTAACGTTAAAAATATAAAAAGTATGATTAGTTTAATAGAAATGACTTAAGACGATATTTAGCGGTTTCATCACCTGTATTTCAAATTTTTTTTACGACCTTTTATATTCACCCAAATGTATTGTAAAGACGTGTTTTAGATGTAAAATAATGTGAACTTAACGATAAAAATATAAAAAGTATGATTAGTTCAATACAAATGACTTTAAACGATATTTAGCGGAATTATCACCATTTTTTACCAAATTTTTTTTCTATTTTTTGTATTCACCCAAATGTATTGTAAATACGTGTTTTAGATCTAAAATAATGTGATCTAAACGATAAAAATATAAAAAGTATGATTAGTTCAATACAAATGACTTTAAACGATATTTAGCGGAATTATCACCATTTTTTACCAAATTTTTTTTCTATTTTTTGTATTCACCCAAATGTATTGTAAACTCGTGTTTTAGATGTAAAATAATGTGAACTTAACGTTAAAAATATAAAAAGTATGATTAGTTTAATAGAAATGACTTAAGACGATATTTAGCGGATTCATCACCTGTATTTCAAAATTTTTTTACGACCTTTTATATTCACCCAAATGTATTGTAAAGACGTGTTTTAGATGTAAAATAATGTGAACTTAACGATAAAAATATAAAAAGTATGATTAGTTCAATACAAATGACTTTAAACGATATTTAGCGGAATTATCACCATTTTTTACCAAATTTTTTCCCAAATTTTTTTTCTATTTTTTGTATTCACCCAAATGTATTGTAAATACGTGTTTTAGATGTAAAATAATGTGATCTAAACGATAAAAATATAAAAAGTATGATTAGTTCAATACAAATGACTTTAAACGATATTTAGCGGAATTATCACCATTTTTTACCAAATTTTTTTTCTATTTTTTGTATTCACCCAAATGTATTGTAAACACGTGTTTTAGATGTAAAATAATGTGAACTTAACGTTAAAAATATAAAAAGTATGATTAGTTAAATAGTAATGACTTAAGACGATATTTAGCGGATTCATCACCTGTATTTCAAAATTTTTTTACGAACTTTTATATTCACCCAAATGTATTGTAAAGACGTGTTTTAGATGTAAAATTATGTGAACGTAACGATAAAAATATAAAAAGTATGATTAGTTCAATACAAATGACTTTAAACGATATTTAGCGGAATTATCACCATTTTTTACCAAATTTTTTTCCTATTTTTTGTATTCAGACAAATGTATTGTAAACACGTGTTTTAGATGTAAAATAATGTGAGCTTAACGTTAAAAATATAAAAAGTATGATTAGTTTAATAGAAATGACTTAAGACGATATTTAGCGGATTCATCAGCTTTATTTCAAAATTTTTTTACGACCTTTTATATTCACCCAAATGTATTGTAAATACTTGTTTTAGATGTAAAATAATGTGAACTTAACGATAAAAATATAAAAAGTATGATTAGTTCAATACAAATGACTTTAAACGATATTTAGCGGAATTATCACCATTTTTTACCAAATTTTTTCCCAAATTTTTTTTCTATTTTTTGTATTCACCCAAATGTATTGTAAATACGTGTTTTAGATGTAAAATAGTGTGAACTTAACGATAAAAATATAAAAAGTATGATTAGTTCAATACAAATGACTTTAAACGATATTTAGCGGAATTATCACCATTTTTTACCAAATTTTTTTTCTATTTTTTGTATTCACCCAAATGTATTGTAAACTCGTGTTTTAGATGTAAAATAATGTGAACTTAACGTTAAAAATATAAAAAGTATGATTAGTTTAAAAGAAATGACTTAAGACGATATTTAGCGGATTCATCACCTGTATGACCTTTTATATTCACCCAAATGTATTGTAAAGACTTTGTTTAGATGTAAAATTATGTGAACTTAACGATAAAAATATAAAAAGTATGATTAGTTCAATACAAATGACTTTAAACGATATTTAGCGGAATTATCACCATTTTTTACCCAATTTTTTCCCAAATTTTTTTTCTATTTTTTGTATTCACCCAAATGTATTGTAAACACGTGTTTTAGATATAAAATAATGTGAACTTAACGTTAAAAATATAAAAAGTATGATTAGTTTAATAGAAATGACTTAAGACGATATTTAGCGGATTCATCACCTGTATTTCAAAATTTTTTTACGACCTTTTATATTCACCCAAATGTATTGTAAAGACGTTTTTTAGATGTAAAATTATGTGAACTTAACGATAAAAATATAAAAAGTATGATTAGTTCAATACAAATGACTTTAAACGATATTTAGCGGAATTATCACCATTTTTTACCAAATTTTTTCCCAAATTTTTTTTCTATTTTTTGTATTCACCCAAATGTATTGTAAATACGTGTTTTAGATGTAAAATAATGTGAACTTAACGATAAAAATATAAAAAGTATGATTAGTTCAATACAAATGACTTTAAACGATATTTAGCGGAATTATCACCATTTTTTACCAAATTTTTTCTCAAATTTTTTTTCTATTTTTTGTATTCACCCAAATGTATTGTAAATACGTGTTTTAGATGTAAAATAATGTGAACTTAACGATAAAAATATAAAAAGTATGATTAGTTCAATACAAATGACTTTAAACGATATTTAGCGGAATTATCACCATTTTTTACCAAATTTTTTTTCTATTTTTTTTATTCACCCAAATGTATTGTAAACTCGTGTTTTAGATGTAAAATAATGTGAACTTAACGTTAAAAATATAAAAAGTATGATTAGTTTAATAGAAATGACTTAAGACGATATTTAGCGGTTTCATCACCTGTATTTCAAAATTTTTTTACGACCTTTTATATTCACCCAAATGTATTGTAAAGACGTGTTTTAGATGTAAAATAATGTGAACTTAACGATAAAAATATAAAAAGTATGATTAGTTCAATACAAATGACTTTAAACGATATTTAGCGGAATTATCACCATTTTTTACCAAATTTTTTCCCAAATTTTTTTTCTATTTTTTGTATTCACCCAAATGTATTGTAAATACGTGTTTTAGATGTAAAATAATGTGATCTAAACGATAAAAATATAAAAAGTATGATTAGTTCAATACAAATGACTTTAAACGATATTTAGCGGAATTATCACCATTTTTTACCAAATTTTTTTTCTATTTTTTGTATTCACCCAAATGTATTGTAAACACGTGTTTTAGATGTAAAATAATGTGAACTTAACGTTAAAAATATAAAAAGTATGATTAGTTTAATAGTAATGACTTAAGACGATATTTAGCGGATTCATCACCTGTATTTCAAAATTTTTTTACGACCTTTTATATTCACCCAAATGTATTGTAAAGACGTGTTTTAGATGTAAAATTATGTGAACGTAACGATAAAAATATAAAAAGTATGATTAGTTCAATACAAATGACTTTAAACGATATTTAGCGGAATTATCACCATTTTTTACCAAATTTTTTTCCTATTTTTTGTATTCAGACAAATGTATTGTAAACACGTGTTTTAGATGTAAAATAATGTGAACTTAACGTTAAAAATATAAAAAGTATGATTAGTTTAATAGAAATGACTTAAGACGATATTTAGCGGATTCATCAGCTTTATTTCAAAATTTTTTTACGACCTTTTATATTCACCCAAATGTATTGTAAATATTTGTTTTAGATGTAAAATAATGTGAACTTAACGATAAAAATATAAAAAGTATGATTAGTTCAATACAAATGACTTTAAACGATATTTAGCGGAATTATCACCATTTTTTACCAAATTTTTTCCCAAATTTTTTTTCTATTTTTTGTATTCACCCAAATGTATTGTAAATACGTGTTTTAGATGTAAAATAGTGTGAACTTAACGATAAAAATATAAAAAGTATGATTAGTTCAATACAAATGACTTTAAACGATATTTAGCGGAATCATCACCATTTTTTACCAAATTTTTTTTCTATTTTTTGTATTCACCCAAATGTATTGTAAACTCGTGTTTTAGATGTAAAATAATGTGAACTTAACGTTAAAAATATAAAAAGTATGATTAGTTTAATAGAAATGACTTAAGACGATATTTAGCGGATTCATCACCTGTATGACCTTTTATATTCACCCAAATGTATTGTAAAGACGTTGTTTAGATGTAAAATTATGTGAACTTAACGATAAAAATATAAAAAGTATGATTAGTTCAATACAAATGACTTTAAACGATATTTAGCGGAATTATCACCATTTTTTACCCAATTTTTTCCCAAATTTTTTTTCTATTTTTTGTATTCACCCAAATGTATTGTAAACACGTGTTTTAGATGTAAAATAATGTGAACTTAACGTTAAAAATATAAAAAGTATGATTAGTTTAATAGAAATGACTTAAGACGATATTTAGCGGATTCATCACCTGTATTTCAAAATTTTTTTACGACCTTTTATATTCACCCAAATGTATTGTAAAGACGTTGTTTAGATGTAAAATTATGTGAACTTAACGATAAAAATATAAAAAGTATGATTAGTTCAATACAAATGACTTTAAACGATATTTAGCGGAATTATCACCATTTTTTACCAAATTTTTTCCCAAATTTTTTTTCTATTTTTTGTATTCACCCAAATGTATTGTAAATACGTGTTTTAGATGTAAAATAATGTGAACTTAACGATAAAAATATAAAAAGTATGATTAGTTCAATACAAATGACTTTAAACGATATTTAGCGGAATTATCACCATTTTTTACCAAATTTTTTCCCAAATTTTTTTTCTATTTTTTGTATTCACCCAAATGTATTGTAAATACGTGTTTTAGATGTAAAATAATGTGAACTTAACGATAAAAATATAAAAAGTATGATTAGTTCAATACAAATGACTTTAAACGATATTTAGCGGAATTATCACCATTTTTTACCAAATTTTTTTTCTATTTTTTTTATTCACCCAAATGTATTGTAAACTCGTGTTTTAGATGTAAAATAATGTGAACTTAACGTTAAAAATATAAAAAGTATGATTAGTTTAATAGAAATGACTTAAGACGATATTTAGCGGATTCATCACCTGTATTTCAAAATTTTTTTACGACCTTTTATATTCACCCAAATGTATTGTAAAGACGTGTTTTAGATGTAAAATAATGTGAACTTAACGATAAAAATATAAAAAGTATGATTAGTTCAATACAAATGACTTTAAACGATATTTAGCGGAATTATCACCATTTTTTACCAAATTTTTTCCCAAATTTTTTTTCTATTTTTTGTATTCACCCAAATGTATTGTAAATACGTGTTTTAGATGTAAAATAATGTGAACTTAACGATAAAAATATAAAAAGTATGATTAGTTCAATACAAATGACTTTAAACGATATTTAGCGGAATTATCACCATTTTTTACCCAATTTTTTTTCTATTTTTTGTATTCACCCAAATGTATTGTAAACACGTGTTTTAGATGTAAAATAATGTGAACTTAACGTTAAAAATATAAAAAGTATGATTAGTTAAATAGTAATGACTTAAGACGATATTTAGCGGATTCATCACCTGTATTTCAAAATTTTTTTACGACCTTTTCTATTCACCCAAATGTATTGTAAAGACGTGTTTTAGATGTAAAATTATGTGAACGTAACGATAAAAATATAAAAAGTATGATTAGTTCAATACAAATGACTTTAAACGATATTTAGCGGAATTATCACCATTTTTTACCAAATGTTTTTCCTATTTTTTGTATTCAGACAAATGTATTGTAAACACGTGTTTTAGATGTAAAATAATGTGAACTTAACGATAAAAATATAAAAAGTATGATTAGTTCAATACAAATGACTTTAAACGATATTTAGCGGAATTATCACCATTTTTTACCAAATTTTTTCCCAAATTTTTTTTCTATTTTTTGTATTCACCCAAATGTATTGTAAATACGTGTTTTAGATGTAAAATAATGTGAACTTAACGATAAAAATATAAAAAGTATGATTAGTTCAATACAAATGACTTTAAACGATATTTAGCGGAATTATCACCATTTTTTACCAAATTTTTTCCCAAATTTTTTTTCTATTTTTTGTATTCACCCAAATGTATTGTAAATACGTGTTTTAGATGTAAAATAATGTGAACTTAACGATAAAAATATAAAAAGTATGATTAGTTCAATACAAATGACTTTAAACGATATTTAGCGGAATTATCACCATTTTTTACCAAATTTTTTTTCTATTTTTTTTATTCACCCAAATGTATTGTAAACTCGTGTTTTAGATGTAAAATAATGTGAACTTAACGTTAAAAATATAAAAAGTATGATTAGTTTAATAGAAATGACTTAAGACGATATTTAGCGGTTTCATCACCTGTATTTCAAAATTTTTTTACGACCTTTTATATTCACCCAAATGTATTGTAAAGACGTGTTTTAGATGTAAAATAATGTGAACTTAACGATAAAAATATAAAAAGTATGATTAGTTCAATACAAATGACTTTAAACGATATTTAGCGGAATTATCACCATTTTTTACCAAATTTTTTCCCAAATTTTTTTTCTATTTTTTGTATTCACCCAAATGTATTGTAAATACGTGTTTTAGATGTAAAATAATGTGATCTAAACGATAAAAATATAAAAAGTATGATTAGTTCAATACAAATGACTTTAAACGATATTTAGCGGAATTATCACCATTTTTTACCAAATTTTTTTTCTATTTTTTGTATTCACCCAAATGTATTGTAAACACGTGTTTTAGATGTAAAATAATGTGAACTTAACGTTAAAAATATAAAAAGTATGATTAGTTTAATAGTAATGACTTAAGACGATATTTAGCGGATTCATCACCTGTATTTCAAAATTTTTTTACGACCTTTTATATTCACCCAAATGTATTGTAAAGACGTGTTTTAGATGTAAAATTATGTGAACGTAACGATAAAAATATAAAAAGTATGATTAGTTCAATACAAATGACTTTAAACGATATTTAGCGGAATTATCACCATTTTTTACCAAATTTTTTTCCTATTTTTTGTATTCAGACAAATGTATTGTAAACACGTGTTTTAGATGTAAAATAATGTGAACTTAACGTTAAAAATATAAAAAGTATGATTAGTTTAATAGAAATGACTTAAGACGATATTTAGCGGATTCATCACCTGTATTTCAAAATTTTTTTACGACCTTTTATATTCACCCAAATGTATTGTAAAGACGTGTTTTAGATGTAAAATAATGTGAACTTAACGATAAAAATATAAAAAGTATGATTAGTTCAATACAAATGACTTTAAACGATATTTAGCGGAATTATCACCATTTTTTACCAAATTTTTTTTCTATTTTTTGTATTCACCCAAATGTATTGTAAACACGTGTTTTAGATGTAAAATAATGTGAACTTAACGTTAAAAATATAAAAAGTATGATTAGTTTAATAGTAATGACTTAAGACGATATTTAGCGGATTCATCACCTGTATTTCAAAATTTTTTTACGACCTTTTATATTCACCCAAATGTATTGTAAAGACGTGTTTTAGATGTAAAATTATGTGAACATAACGATAAAAATATAAAAAGTATGATTAGTTCAATACAAATGACTTTAAACGATATTTAGCGGAATTATCACCATTTTTTACCAAATTTTTTTCCTATTTTTTGTATTCAGACAAATGTATTGTAAACACATGTTTTAGATGTAAAATAATGTGAACTTAACGTTAAAAATATAAAAAGTATGATTAGTTTAATAGAAATGACTTAAGACGATATTTAGCGGATTCATCACCTGTATTTCAAAATTTTTTTACGACCTTTTATATTCACCCAAATGTATTGTAAAGACGTGTTTTAGATGTAAAATAATGTGAACTTAACGATAAAAATATAAAAAGTATGATTAGTTCAATACAAATGACTTTAAACGATATTTAGCGGAATTATCACCATTTTTTACCAAATTTTTTCCCAAATTTTTTTTCTATTTTTTGTATTCACCCAAATGTATTGTAAATACGTGTTTTAGATGTAAAATAATGTGAACTTAACGATAAAAATATAAAAAGTATGATTAGTTCAATACAAATGACTTTAAACGATATTTAGCGGAATTATCACCATTTTTTACCCAATTTTTTTTCTATTTTTTGTATTCACCCAAATGTATTGTAAACACGTGTTTTAGATGTAAAATAATGTGAACTTAACGTTAAAAATATAAAAAGTATGATTAGTTAAATAGTAATGACTTAAGACGATATTTAGCGGATTCATCACCTGTATTTCAAAATTTTTTTACGACCTTTTCTATTCACCCAAATGTATTGTAAAGACGTGTTTTAGATGTAAAATTATGTGAACGTAACGATAAAAATATAAAAAGTATGATTAGTTCAATACAAATGACTTTAAACGATATTTAGCGGAATTATCACCATTTTTTACCAAATGTTTTTCCTATTTTTTGTATTCAGACAAATGTATTGTAAACACGTGTTTTAGATGTAAAATAATGTGAACTTAACGTTAAAAATATAAAAAGTATGATTAGTTTAATAGAAATGACTTAAGACGATATTTAGCGGATTCATCACCTGTATTTCAAAATTTTTTTACGACCTTTTATATTCACCCAAATGTATTGTAAAGACGTGTTTTAGATGTAAAATAATGTGAACTTAACGATAAAAATATAAAAAGTATGATTAGTTCAATACAAATGACTTTAAACGATATTTAGCGGAATTATCACCATTTTTTACCAAATTTTTTTTCTATTTTTTGTATTCACCCAAATGTATTGTAAACACGTGTTTTAGATGTAAAATAATGTGAACTTAACGTTAAAAATATAAAAAGTATGATTAGTTTAATAGTAATGACTTAAGACGATATTTAGCGGATTCATCACCTGTATTTCAAAATTTTTTTACGACCTTTTATATTCACCCAAATGTATTGTAAAGACGTGTTTTAGATGTAAAATTATGTGAACATAACGATAAAAATATAAAAAGTATGATTAGTTCAATACAAATGACTTTAAACGATATTTAGCGGAATTATCACCATTTTTTACCAAATTTTTTTCCTATTTTTTGTATTCAGACAAATGTATTGTAAACACATGTTTTAGATGTAAAATAATGTGAACTTAACGTTAAAAATATAAAAAGTATGATTAGTTTAATAGAAATGACTTAAGACGATATTTAGCGGATTCATCACCTGTATTTCAAAATTTTTTTACGACCTTTTATATTCACCCAAATGTATTGTAAAGACGTGTTTTAGATGTAAAATAATGTGAACTTAACGATAAAAATATAAAAAGTATGATTAGTTCAATACAAATGACTTTAAACGATATTTAGCGGAATTATCACCATTTTTTACCAAATTTTTTCCCAAATTTTTTTTCTATTTTTTGTATTCACCCAAATGTATTGTAAATACGTGTTTTAGATGTAAAATAATGTGAACTTAACGATAAAAATATAAAAAGTATGATTAGTTCAATACAAATGACTTTAAACGATATTTAGCGGAATTATCACCATTTTTTACCCAATTTTTTTTCTATTTTTTGTATTCACCCAAATGTATTGTAAACACGTGTTTTAGATGTAAAATAATGTGAACTTAACGTTAAAAATATAAAAAGTATGATTAGTTAAATAGTAATGACTTAAGACGATATTTAGCGGATTCATCACCTGTATTTCAAAATTTTTTTACGACCTTTTCTATTCACCCAAATGTATTGTAAAGACGTGTTTTAGATGTAAAATTATGTGAACGTAACGATAAAAATATAAAAAGTATGATTAGTTCAATACAAATGACTTTAAACGATATTTAGCGGAATTATCACCATTTTTTACCAAATGTTTTTCCTATTTTTTGTATTCAGACAAATGTATTGTAAACACGTGTTTTAGATGTAAAATAATGTGAACTTAACGTTAAAAATATAAAAAGTATGATTAGTTTAATAGAAATGACTTAAGACGATATTTAGCGGATTCATCACCCGTATTTCAAAATTTTTTTACGACCTTTTATATTCACCCAAATGTATTGTAAAGACGTGTTTTAGATGTAAAATAATGTGAACTTAACGATAAAAATATAAAAAGTATGATTAGTTCAATACAAATGACATTAAACGATATTTAGCGGAATTATCACCATTTTTTACCAAATTTTTTTTCTATTTTTTGTATTCACCCAAATGTATTGTAAACACGTGTTTTAGATGTAAAATAATGTGAACTTAACGTTAAAAATATAAAAAGTATGATTAGTTTAATAGTAATGACTTAAGACGATATTTAGCGGATTCATCACCTGTATTTCAAAATTTTTTTACGACCTTTTATATTCACCCAAATGTATTGTAAAGACGTGTTTTAGATGTAAAATTATGTGAACGTAACGATAAAAATATAAAAAGTATGATTAAATCAATACAAATGACTTTAAACGATATTTAGCGGAATTATCACCATTTTTTACCAAATTTTTTTCCTATTTTTTGTATTCAGACAAATGTATTGTAAACACGTGTTTTAGATGTAAAATAATGTGAACTTAACGTTAAAAATATAAAAAGTATGATTAGTTTAATAGAAATGACTTAAGACGATATTTAGCGGATTCATCACCCGTATTTCAAAATTTTTTTACGACCTTTTATATTCACCCAAATGTATTGTAAAGACGTGTTTTAGATGTAAAATTATGTGAACTTAACGATAAAAATATAAAAAGTATGATTAGTTCAATACAAATGACTTTAAACGATATTTAGCGGAATTATCACCATTTTTTACCAAATTTTTTTTCTATTTTTTGTATTCACCCAAATGTATTGTAAACTCGTGTTTTAGATGTAAAATAATGTGAACTTAACGTTAAAAATATAAAAAGTATGATTAGTTTAATAGAAATGACTTAAGACGATATTTAGCGGATTCATCACCTGTATTTCAAAATTTTTTTACGACCTTTTATATTCACCCAAATGTATTGTAAAGACGTTGTTTAGATGTAAAATTATGTGAACTTAACGATAAAAATATAAAAAGTATGATTAGTTCAATACAAATGACTTTAAACGATATTTAGCGGAATTATCACCATTTTTTACCCAATTTTTTCCCAAATTTTTTTTCTATTTTTTGTATTCACCCAAATGTATTGTAAACACGTGTTTTAGATGTAAAATAATGTGAACTTAACGATAAAAATATAAAAAGTATGATTAGTTAAATAGTAATGACTTAAGACGATATTTAGCGGATTCATCACCTGTATTTCAAAATTTTTTTACGACCTTTTATATTCACCCAAATGTATTGTAAAGACGTGTTTTAGATGTAAAATTATGTGAACTTAACGATAAAAATATAAAAAGTATGATTAGTTCAATACAAATGACTTTAAACGATATTTAGCGGAATTATCACCATTTTTTACCAAATGTTTTTCCTATTTTTTGTATTCAGACAAATGTATTGTAAACACGTGTTTTAGATGTAAAATAATGTGAACTTAACGTTAAAAATATAAAAAGTATGATTAGTTTAATAGAAATGACTTAAGACGATATTTAGCGGATTCATCACCCGTATTTCAAAATTTTTTTACGACCTTTTATATTCACCCAAATGTATTGTAAAGACGTGTTTTAGATGTAAAATTATGTGAACTTAACGATAAAAATATAAAAAGTATGATTAGTTCAATACAAATGACTTTAAACGATATTTAGCGGAATTATCACCATTTTTTACCCAATTTTTTCCCAAATTTTTTTTCTATTTTTTGTATTCACCCAAATGTATTGTAAATACGTGTTTTAGATGTAAAATAATGTGAACTTAACGTTAAAAATATAAAAAGTATGATTAGTTTAATAGAAATGACTTAAGACGATATTTAGCGGATTCATCACCTGTATTTCAAAATTTTTTTACGACCTTTTATATTCACCCAAATGTATTGTAAAGACGTGTTTTAGATGTAAAATAATGTGAACTTAACGATAAAAATATAAAAAGTATGATTAGTTCAATACAAATGACATTAAACGATATTTAGCGGAATTATCACCATTTTTTACCAAATTTTTTTTCTATTTTTTGTATTCACCCAAATGTATTGTAAACACGTGTTTTAGATGTAAAATAATGTGAACTTAACGTTAAAAATATAAAAAGTATGATTAGTTTAATAGTAATGACTTAAGACGATATTTAGCGGATTCATCACCTGTATTTCAAAATTTTTTTACGACCTTTTATATTCACCCAAATGTATTGTAAAGACGTGTTTTAGATGTAAAATTATGTGAACGTAACGATAAAAATATAAAAAGTATGATTAAATCAATACAAATGACTTTAAACGATATTTAGCGGAATTATCACCATTTTTTACCAAATTTTTTTCCTATTTTTTGTATTCAGACAAATGTATTGTAAACACGTGTTTTAGATGTAAAATAATGTGAACTTAACGTTAAAAATATAAAAAGTATGATTAGTTTAATAGAAATGACTTAAGACGATATTTAGCGGATTCATCACCCGTATTTCAAAATTTTTTTACGACCTTTTATATTCACCCAAATGTATTGTAAAGACGTGTTTTAGATGTAAAATTATGTGAACTTAACGATAAAAATATAAAAAGTATGATTAGTTCAATACAAATGACTTTAAACGATATTTAGCGGAATTATCACCATTTTTTACCAAATTTTTTTTCTATTTTTTGTATTCACCCAAATGTATTGTAAACTCGTGTTTTAGATGTAAAATAATGTGAACTTAACGTTAAAAATATAAAAAGTATGATTAGTTTAATAGAAATGACTTAAGACGATATTTAGCGGATTCAATACCAGTATTTCAAAATTTTTTTACGACCTTTTATATTCACCCAAATGTATTGTAAAGACGTTGTTTAGATGTAAAATTATGTGAACTTAACGATAAAAATATAAAAAGTATGATTAGTTCAATACAAATGACTTTAAACGATATTTAGCGGAATTATCACCATTTTTTACCCAATTTTTTCCCAAATTTTTTTTCTATTTTTTGTATTCACCCAAATGTATTGTAAACACGTGTTTTAGATGTAAAATAATGTGAACTTAACGATAAAAATATAAAAAGTATGATTAGTTCAATACAAATGACTTTAAACGATATTTAGCGGAATTATCACCATTTTTTACCAAATTTTTTCACAAATTTTTTTTCTATTTTTTGTATTCACCCAAATGTATTGTAAATACGTGTTTTAGATGTAAAATAATGTGAACTTAACGATAAAAATATAAAAAGTATGATTAGTTCAATACAAATGACTTTAAACGATATTTAGCGGAATTATCACCATTTTTTACCAAATTTTTTTTCTATTTTTTTTATTCACCCAAATGTATTGTAAACTCGTGTTTTAGATGTAAAATAATGTGAACTTAACGTTAAAAATATAAAAAGTATGATTAGTTTAATAGAAATGACTTAAGACGATATTTAGCGGTTTCATCACCTGTATTTCAAAATTTTTTTACGACCTTTTATATTCACCCAAATGTATTGTAAAGACGTGTTTTAGATGTAAAATTATGTGAACTTAACGATAAAAATATAAAAAGTATGATTAGTTCAATACAAATGACTTAAGACGATATTTAGCGGATTCATCACCTGTATTTCAAAATTTTTTTACGACCTTTTATATTCACCCAAATGTATTGTAAAGACGTGTTTTAGATGTAAAATAATGTGAACTTAACGATAAAAATATAAAAAGTATGATTAGTTCAATACAAATGACTTTAAACGATATTTAGCGGAATTATCACCATTTTTTACCAAATTTTTTTCCTATTTTTTGTATTCAGACAAATGTATTGTAAACACGTGTTTTAGATGTAAAATAATGTGAACTTAACGTTAAAAATATAAAAAGTATGATTAGTTTAATAGAAATGACTTAAGACGATATTTAGCGGATTCGTCACCTGTATTTCAAAATTTTTTTACGACCTTTTATATTCACCCAAATGTATTGTAAAGACGTGTTTTAGATGTAAAATAATGTGAACTTAACGATAAAAATATAAAAAGTATGATTAGTTCAATACAAATGACTTTAAACGATATTTAGCGGAATTATCACCATTTTTTACCAAATTTTTTTTCTATTTTTTGTATTCACCCAAATGTATTGTAAACACGTGTTTTAGATGTAAAATAATGTGAACTTAACGTTAAAAATATAAAAAGTATGATTAGTTTAATAGTAATGACTTAAGACGATATTTAGCGGATTCATCACCTGTATTTCAAAATTTTTTTACGACCTTTTATATTCACCCAAATGTATTGTAAAGACGTGTTTTAGATGTAAAATTATGTGAACGTAACGATAAAAATATAAAAAGTATGATTAGTTCAATACAAATGACTTTAAACGATATTTAGCGGAATTATCACCATTTTTTACCAAATTTTTTTCCTATTTTTTGTATTCAGACAAATGTATTGTAAACACGTGTTTTAGATGTAAAATAATGTGAACTTAACGTTAAAAATATAAAAAGTATGATTAGTTTAATAGAAATGACTTAAGACGATATTTAGCGGATTCATCACCTGTATTTCAAAATTTTTTTACGACCTTTTATATTCACCCAAATGTATTGTAAAGACGTGTTTTAGATGTAAAATAATGTGAACTTAACGATAAAAATATAAAAAGTATGATTAGTTCAATACAAATGACTTTAAACGATATTTAGCGGAATTATCACCATTTTTTACCCAATTTTATTTCTATTTTTTGTATTCACCCAAATGTATTGTAAACACGTGTTTTAGATGTAAAATAATGTGAACTTAACGTTAAAAATATAAAAAGTATGATTAGTTAAATAGTAATGACTTAAGACGATATTTAGCGGATTCATCACCTGTATTTCAAAATTTTTTTACGACCTTTTCTATTCACCCAAATGTATTGTAAAGACTTGTTTTAGATGTAAAATTATGTGAACGTAACGATAAAAATATAAAAAGTATGATTAGTTCAATACAAATGACTTTAAACGATATTTAGCGGAATTATCACCATTTTTTACCAAATGTTTTTCCTATTTTTTGTATTCAGACAAATGTATTGTAAACACGTGTTTTAGATGTAAAATAATGTGAACTTAACGTTAAAAATATAAAAAGTATGATTAGTTTAATAGAAATGACTTAAGACGATATTTAGCGGATTCATCACCCGTATTTCAAAATTTTTTTACGACCTTTTATATTCACCCAAATGTATTGTAAAGACGTGTTTTAGATGTAAAATTATGTGAACTTAACGATAAAAATATAAAAAGTATGATTAGTTCAATACAAATGACTTTAAACGATATTTAGCGGAATTATCACCATTTTTTACCCAATTTTTTCCCAAATTTTTTTTCTATTTTTTGTATTCACCCAAATGTATTGTAAATACGTGTTTTAGATGTAAAATAATGTGAACTTAACGTTAAAAATATAAAAAGTATGATTAGTTTAATAGAAATGACTTAAGACGATATTTAGCGGATTCATCACCTGTATTTCAAAATTTTTTTACGACCTTTTATATTCACCCAAATGTATTGTAAAGACGTGTTTTAGATGTAAAATAATGTGAACTTAACGATAAAAATATAAAAAGTATGATTAGTTCAATACAAATGACATTAAACGATATTTAGCGGAATTATCACCATTTTTTACCAAATTTTTTTTCTATTTTTTGTATTCACCCAAATGTATTGTAAACACGTGTTTTAGATGTAAAATAATGTGAACTTAACGATAAAAATATAAAAAGTATGATTAGTTCAATACAAATGACTTTAAACGATATTTAGCGGAATTATCACCATTTTTTACCAAATTTTTTCACAAATTTTTTTTCTATTTTTTGTATTCACCCAAATGTATTGTAAATACGTGTTTTAGATGTAAAATAATGTGAACTTAACGATAAAAATATAAAAAGTATGATTAGTTCAATACAAATGACTTTAAACGATATTTAGCGGAATTATCACCATTTTTTACCAAATTTTTTTTCTATTTTTTTTATTCACCCAAATGTATTGTAAACTCGTGTTTTAGATGTAAAATAATGTGAACTTAACGTTAAAAATATAAAAAGTATGATTAGTTTAATAGAAATGACTTAAGACGATATTTAGCGGTTTCATCACCTGTATTTCAAAATTTTTTTACGACCTTTTATATTCACCCAAATGTATTGTAAAGACGTGTTTTAGATGTAAAATTATGTGAACTTAACGATAAAAATATAAAAAGTATGATTAGTTCAATACAAATGACTTAAGACGATATTTAGCGGATTCATCACCTGTATTTCAAAATTTTTTTACGACCTTTTATATTCACCCAAATGTATTGTAAAGACGTGTTTTAGATGTAAAATAATGTGAACTTAACGTTAAAAATATAAAAAGTATGATTAGTTTAATAGAAATGACTTAAGACGATATTTAGCGGTTTCATCACCTGTATTTCAAAATTTTTTTACGACCTTTTATATTCACCCAAATGTATTGTAAAGACGTGTTTTAGATGTAAAATTATGTGAACTTAACGATAAAAATATAAAAAGTATGATTAGTTCAATACAAATGACTTTAAACGATATTTAGCGGAATTATCACCATTTTTTACCAAATTTTTTCCCAAATTTTTTTTCTATTTTTTGTATTCACCCAAATGTATTGTAAATACGTGTTTTAGATGTAAAATAATGTGAACTTAACGATAAAAATATAAAAAGTATGATTAGTTCAATACAAATGACTTTAAACGATATTTAGCGGAATTATCACCATTTTTTACCAAATTTTTTTTCTATTTTTTTTATTCACCCAAATGTATTGTAAACTCGTGTTTTAGATGTAAAATAATGTGAACTTAACGTTAAAAATATAAAAAGTATGATTAGTTTAATAGAAATGACTTAAGACGATATTTAGCGGTTTCATCACCTGTATTTCAAAATTTTTTTACGATCTTTTATATTCACCCAAATGTATTGTAAAGACGTGTTTTAGATGTAAAATTATGTGAACTTAACGATAAAAATATAAAAAGTATGATTAGTTCAATACAAATGACTTTAAACGATATTTAGCGGAATTATCACCATTTTTTACCAAATTTTTTCCCAAATTTTTTTTCTATTTTTTGTATTCACCCAAATGTATTGTAAATACGTGTTTTAGATGTAAAATAATGTGAACTTAACGATAAAAATATAAAAAGTATGATTAGTTCAATACAAATGACTTTAAACGATATTTAGCGGAATTATCACCATTTTTTACCAAATTTTTTTTCTATTTTTTGTATTCACCCAAATGTATTGTAAATACGTGTTTTAGATGTAAAATAATGTGATCTAAACGATAAAAATATAAAAAGTATGATTAGTTCAATACAAATGACTTTAAACGATATTTAGCGGAATTATCACCATTTTTTACCAAATTTTTTTTCTATTTTTTTTATTCACCCAAATGTATTGTAAACTCGTGTTTTAGATGTAAAATAATGTGAACTTAACGATAAAAATATAAAAAGTATGATTAGTTCAATACAAATGACTTTAAACGATATTTAGCGGAATTATCACCATTTTTTACCAAATTTTTTTTCTATTTTTTGTATTCACCCAAATGTATTGTAAACACGTGTTTTAGATGTAAAATTATGTGAACTTAACGATAAAAATATAAAAAGTATGATTAGTTCAATACAAATGACTTAAGACGATATTTAGCGGATTCATCACCTGTATTTCAAAATTTTTTTACGACCTTTTATATTCACCCAAATGTATTGTAAAGACGTGTTTTAGATGTAAAATAATGTGAACTTAACGATAAAAATATAAAAAGTATGATTAGTTCAATACAAATGACTTTAAACGATATTTAGCGGAATTATCACCATTTTTTACCAAATTTTTTCCCAAATTTTTTTTCTATTTTTTGTATTCACCCAAATGTATTGTAAATACGTGTTTTAGATGTAAAATAATGTGAACTTAACGATAAAAATATAAAAAGTAAGATTAGTTCAATACAAATGACTTTAAACGATATTTAGCGGAATTATCACCATTTTTTACCAAATTTTTTTTCTATTTTTTTTATTCACCCAAATGTATTGTAAACTCGTGTTTTAGATGTAAAATAATGTGAACTTAACGTTAAAAATATAAAAAGTATGATTAGTTTAATAGAAATGACTTAAGACGATATTTAGCGGTTTCATCACCTGTATTTCAAAATTTTTTTACGACCTTTTATATTCACCCAAATGTATTGTAAAGACGTGTTTTAGATGTAAAATTATGTGAACTTAACGATAAAAATATAAAAAGTATGATTAGTTCAATACAAATGACTTTAAACGATATTTAGCGGAATTATCACCATTTTTTACCAAATTTTTTCCCAAATTTTTTTTCTATTTTTTGTATTCACCCAAATGTATTGTAAATACGTGTTTTAGATGTAAAATAATGTGAACTTAACGATAAAAATATAAAAAGTATGATTAGTTCAATACAAATGACTTTAAACGATATTTAGCGGAATTATCACCATTTTTTACCAAATTTTTTTTCTATTTTTTGTATTCACCCAAATGTATTGTAAATACGTGTTTTAGATGTAAAATAATGTGATCTAAACGATAAAAATATAAAAAGTATGATTAGTTCAATACAAATGACTTTAAACGATATTTAGCGGAATTATCACCATTTTTTACCAAATTTTTTCCCAAATTTTTTTTCTATTTTTTGTATTCACCCAAATGTATTGTAAATACGTGTTTTAGATGTAAAATAATGTGAACTTAACGTTAAAAATATAAAAAGTATGATTAGTTTAATAGAAATGACTTAAGACGATATTTAGCGGATTCATCACCTGTATTTCAAAATTTTTTTACGACCTTTTATATTCACCCAAATGTATTGTAAAGACGTGTTTTAGATGTAAAATAATGTGAACTTAACGATAAAAATATAAAAAGTATGATTAGTTCAATACAAATGACTTTAAACGATATTTAGCGGAATTATCACCATTTTTTACCAAATTTTTTTTCTATTTTTTGTATTCACCCAAATGTATTGTAAACACGTGTTTTAGATGTAAAATAATGTGAACTTAACGTTAAAAATATAAAAAGTATGATTAGTTTAATAGTAATGACTTAAGACGATATTTTGCGGATTCATCACCTGTATTTCAAAATTTTTTTACGACCTTTTATATTCACCCAAATGTATTGTAAAGACGTGTTTTAGATGTAAAATTATGTGAACTTAACGATAAAAATATAAAAAGTATGATTAGTTCAATACAAATGACTTTAAACGATATTTAGCGGAATTATCACCATTTTTTACCAAATTTTTTCCCAAATTTTTTTTCTATTTTTTGTATTCACCCAAATGTATTGTAAATACGTGTTTTAGATGTAAAATAATGTGAACTTAACGATAAAAATATAAAAAGTATGATTAGTTCAATACAAATGACTTTAAACGATATTTAGCGGAATTATCACCATTTTTTACCAAATTTTTTTTCTATTTTTTTTATTCACCCAAATGTATTGTAAACTCGTGTTTTAGATGTAAAATAATGTGAACTTAACGATAAAAATATAAAAAGTATGATTAGTTCAATACAAATGACTTTAAACGATATTTAGCGGAATTATCACCATTTTTTACCAAATTTTTTTCCTATTTTTTGTATTCAGACAAATGTATTGTAAACACGTGTTTTAGATGTAAAATAATGTGAACTTAACGTTAAAAATATAACAAGTATGATTAGTTTAATAGAAATGACTTAAGACGATATTTAGCGGATTCATCAGCTGTATTTCAAAATTTTTTTACGACCTTTTATATTCACCCAAATGTATTGTAAATACTTGTTTTAGATGTAAAATAATGTGAACTTAACGATAAAAATATAAAAAGTATGATTAGTTCAATACAAATGACTTTAAACGATATTTAGCGGAATTATCACCATTTTTTACCAAATTTTTTTCCTATTTTTTGTATTCAGACAAATGTATTGTAAACACGTGTTTTAGATGTAAAATAATGTGAACTTAACGTTAAAAATATAAAAAGTATGATTAGTTTAATAGAAATGACTTAAGACGATATTTAGCGGATTCATCAGCTGTATTTCCAAATGTTTTTACGACCTTTTATATTCACCCAAATGTATTGTAAATACTTGTTTTAGATGTAAAATAATGTGAACTTAACGATAAAAATATAAAAAGTATGATTAGTTCAATACAAATGACTTTAAACGATATTTAGCGGAATTATCACCATTTTTTACCCAATTTTTTCCCAAATTTTTTTTCTATTTTTTGTATTCACCCAAATGTATTGTAAACACGTGTTTTAGATGTAAAATAATGTGAACTTAACGTTAAAAATATAAAAAGTATGATTAGTTTAATAGAAATGACTTAAGACGATATTTAGCGGATTCATCACCTGTATTTCAAAATTTTTTTACGACCTTTTATATTCACCCAAATGTATTGTAAATACGTTGTTTAGATGTAAAATTATGTGAACTTAACGATAAAAATATAAAAAGTATGATTAGTTCAATACAAATGACTTTAAACGATATTTAGCGGAATTATCACCATTTTTTACCAAATTTTTTCCCAAATTTTTTTTCTATTTTTTGTATTCACCCAAATGTATTGTAAATACGTGTTTTAGATGTAAAATAATGTGAACTTAACGATAAAAATATAAAAAGTATGATTAGTTCAATACAAATGACTTTAAACGATATTTAGCGGAATTATCACCATTTTTTACCCAATTTTTTCCCAAATTTTTTTTCTATTTTTTGTATTCACCCAAATGTATTGTAAACACGTGTTTTAGATGTAAAATAATGTGAACTTAACGTTAAAAATATAAAAAGTATGATTAGTTTAATAGAAATGACTTAAGACGATATTTAGCGGATTCATCACCTGTATTTCAAAATTTTTTTACGACCTTTTATATTCACCCAAATGTATTGTAAAGACGTGTTTTAGATGTAAAATAATGTGAACTTAACGATAAAAATATAAAAAGTATGATTAGTTCAATACAAATGACTTTAAACGATATTTAGCGGAATTATCACAATTTTTTACCAAATTTTTTCCCAAATTTTTTTTCTATTTTTTGTATTCACCCAAATGTATTGTAAATACGTGTTTTAGATGTAAAATAATGTGAACTTAACGATAAAAATATAAAAAGTATGATTAGTTCAATACAAATGACTTTAAACGATATTTAGCGGAATTATCACCATTTTTTACCAAATTTTTTCCCAAATTTTTTTTCTATTTTTTGTATTCACCCAAATGTATTGTAAACACGTGTTTTAGATGTAAAATAATGTGAAATTAACGTTAAAAATATAAAAAGTATGATTAGTTTAATAGAAATGACTTAAGACGATATTTAGCGGATTCATCACCTGTATTTCAAAATTTTTTTACGACCTTTTATATTCACCCAAATGTATTGTAAAGACGTGTTTTAGATGTAAAATAATGTGAACTTAACGTTAAAAATATAACAAGTATGATTAGTTTAATAGAAATGACTTAAGACGATATTTAGCGGATTCATCAGCTGTATTTCAAAATTTTTTTACGACCTTTTATATTCACCCAAATGTATTGTAAATACTTGTTTTAGATGTAAAATAATGTGAACTTAACGATAAAAATATAAAAAGTATGATTAGTTCAATACAAATGACTTTAAACGATATTTAGCGGAATTATCACCATTTTTTACCAAATTTTTTTCCTATTTTTTGTATTCAGACAAATGTATTGTAAACACGTGTTTTAGATGTAAAATAATGTGAACTTAACGTTAAAAATATAAAAAGTATGATTAGTTTAATAGAAATGACTTAAGACGATATTTAGCGGATTCATCAGCTGTATTTCCAAATGTTTTTACGACCTTTTATATTCACCCAAATGTATTGTAAATACTTGTTTTAGATGTAAAATAATGTGAACTTAACGATAAAAATATAAAAAGTATGATTAGTTCAATACAAATGACTTTAAACGATATTTAGCGGAATTATCACCATTTTTTACCCAATTTTTTCCCAAATTTTTTTTCTATTTTTTGTATTCACCCAAATGTATTGTAAACACGTGTTTTAGATGTAAAATAATGTGAACTTAACGTTAAAAATATAAAAAGTATGATTAGTTTAATAGAAATGACTTAAGACGATATTTAGCGGATTCATCACCTGTATTTCAAAATTTTTTTACGACCTTTTATATTCACCCAAATGTATTGTAAATACGTTGTTTAGATGTAAAATTATGTGAACTTAACGATAAAAATATAAAAAGTATGATTAGTTCAATACAAATGACTTTAAACGATATTTAGCGGAATTATCACCATTTTTTACCAAATTTTTTCCCAAATTTTTTTTCTATTTTTTGTATTCACCCAAATGTATTGTAAATACGTGTTTTAGATGTAAAATAATGTGAACTTAACGATAAAAATATAAAAAGTATGATTAGTTCAATACAAATGACTTTAAACGATATTTAGCGGAATTATCACCATTTTTTACCCAATTTTTTCCCAAATTTTTTTTCTATTTTTTGTATTCACCCAAATGTATTGTAAACACGTGTTTTAGATGTAAAATAATGTGAACTTAACGTTAAAAATATAAAAAGTATGATTAGTTTAATAGAAATGACTTAAGACGATATTTAGCGGATTCATCACCTGTATTTCAAAATTTTTTTACGACCTTTTATATTCACCCAAATGTATTGTAAAGACGTGTTTTAGATGTAAAATAATGTGAACTTAACGATAAAAATATAAAAAGTATGATTAGTTCAATACAAATGACTTTAAACGATATTTAGCGGAATTATCACAATTTTTTACCAAATTTTTTCCCAAATTTTTTTTCTATTTTTTGTATTCACCCAAATGTATTGTAAATACGTGTTTTAGATGTAAAATAATGTAAACTTAACGATAAAAATATAAAAAGTATGATTAGTTCAATACAAATGACTTTAAACGATATTTAGCGGAATTATCACCATTTTTTACCAAATTTTTTCCCAAATTTTTTTTCTATTTTTTGTATTCACCCAAATGTATTGTAAATACGTGTTTTAGATGTAAAATAATGTGAACTTAACGATAAAAATATAAAAAGTATGATTAGTTCAATACAAATGACTTTAAACGATATTTAGCGGAATTATCACCATTTTTTACCAAATTTTTTTCCTATTTTTTGTATTCAGACAAATGTATTGTAAACACGTGTTTTAGATGTAAAATAATGTGAACTTAACGTTAAAAATATAACAAGTATGATTAGTTTAATAGAAATGACTTAAGACGATATTTAGCGGATTCATCAGCTGTATTTCAAAATTTTTTTACGACCTTTTATATTCACCCAAATGTATTGTAAATACTTGTTTTAGATGTAAAATAATGTGAACTTAACGATAAAAATATAAAAAGTATGATTAGTTCAATACAAATGACTTTAAACGATATTTAGCGGAATTATCACCATTTTTTACCAAATTTTTTTCCTATTTTTTGTATTCAGACAAATGTATTGTAAACACGTGTTTTAGATGTAAAATAATGTGAACATAACGTTAAAAATATAAAAAGTATGATTAGTTTAATAGAAATGACTTAAGACGATATTTAGCGGATTCATCAGCTGTATTTCCAAATGTTTTTACGACCTTTTATATTCACCCAAATGTATTGTAAATACTTGTTTTAGATGTAAAATAATGTGAACTTAACGATAAAAATATAAAAAGTATGATTAGTTCAATACAAATGACATTAAACGATATTTAGCGGAATTATCACCATTTTTTACCCAATTTTTTCCCAAATTTTTTTTCTATTTTTTGTATTCACCCAAATGTATTGTAAACACGTGTTTTAGATGTAAAATAATGTGAACTTAACGTTAAAAATATAAAAAGTATGATTAGTTTAATAGAAATGACTTAAGACGATATTTAGCGGATTCATCACCTGTATTTCAAAATTTTTTTACGACCTTTTATATTCACCCAAATGTATTGTAAATACGTTGTTTAGATGTAAAATTATGTGAACTTAACGATAAAAATATAAAAAGTATGATTAGTTCAATACAAATGACTTTAAACGATATTTAGCGGAATTATCACCATTTTTTACCAAATTTTTTCCCAAATTTTTTTTCTATTTTTTGTATTCACCCAAATGTATTGTAAATACGTGTTTTAGATGTAAAATAATGTGAACTTAACGATAAAAATATAAAAAGTATGATTAGTTCAATACAAATGACTTTAAACGATATTTAGCGGAATTATCACAATTTTTTACCCAATTTTTTCCCAAATTTTTTTTCTATTTTTTGTATTCACCCAAATGTATTGTAAACACGTGTTTTAGATGTAAAATAATGTGAACTTAACGTTAAAAATATAAAAAGTATGATTAGTTTAATAGAAATGACTTAAGACGATATTTAGCGGATTCATCACCTGTATTTCAAAATTTTTTTACGACATTTTATATTCACCCAAATGTATTGTAAATACGTTGTTTAGATGTAAAATTATGTGAACTTAACGATAAAAATATAAAAAGTATGATTAGTTCAATACAAATGACTTTAAACGATATTTAGCGGAATTATCACCATTTTTTACCAAATTTTTTCCCAAATTTTTTTTCTATTTTTTGTATTCACCCAAATGTATTGTAAATACGTGTTTTAGATGTAAAATAATGTGAACTTAACGATAAAAATATAAAAAGTATGATTAGTTCAATACAAATGACTTTAAACGATATTTAGCGGAATTATCACCATTTTTTACCCAATTTTTTCCCAAATTTTTTTTCTATTTTTTGTATTCACCCAAATGTATTGTAAACACGTGTTTTAGATGTAAAATAATGTGAACTTAACGTTAAAAATATAAAAAGTATGATTAGTTTAATAGAAATGACTTAAGACGATATTTAGCGGATTCATCACCTGTATTTCAAAATTTTTTTACGACCTTTTATATTCACCCAAATGTATTGTAAAGACGTGTTTTAGATGTAAAATAATGTGAACTTAACGATAAAAATATAAAAAGTATGATTAGTTCAATACAAATGACTTTAAACGATATTTAGCGGAATTATCACAATTTTTTACCAAATTTTTTCCCAAATTTTTTTTCTATTTTTTGTATTCACCCAAATGTATTGTAAATACGTGTTTTAGATGTAAAATAATGTGAACTTAACGATAAAAATATAAAAAGTATGATTAGTTCAATACAAATGACTTTAAACGATATTTAGCGGAATTATCACCATTTTTTACCAAATTTTTTCCCAAATTTTTTTTCTATTTTTTGTATTCACCCAAATGTATTGTAAATACGTGTTTTAGATGTAAAATAATGTGAACTTAACGATAAAAATATAAAAAGTATGATTAGTTCAATACAAATGACTTTAAACGATATTTAGCGGAATTATCACCATTTTTTACCAAATTTTTTTCCTATTTTTTGTATTCAGACAAATGTATTGTAAACACGTGTTTTAGATGTAAAATAATGTGAACTTAACGTTAAAAATATAACAAGTATGATTAGTTTAATAGAAATGACTTAAGACGATATTTAGCGGATTCATCAGCTGTATTTCAAAATTTTTTTACGACCTTTTATATTCACCCAAATGTATTGTAAATACTTGTTTTAGATGTAAAATAATGTGAACTTAACGATAAAAATATAAAAAGTATGATTAGTTCAATACAAATGACTTTAAACGATATTTAGCGGAATTATCACCATTTTTTACCAAATTTTTTTCCTATTTTTTGTATTCAGACAAATGTATTGTAAACACGTGTTTTAGATGTAAAATAATGTGAACTTAACGTTAAAAATATAAAAAGTATGATTAGTTTAATAGAAATGACTTAAGACGATATTTAGCGGATTCATCAGCTGTATTTCCAAATGTTTTTACGACCTTTTATATTCACCCAAATGTATTGTAAATACTTGTTTTAGATGTAAAATAATGTGAACTTAACGATAAAAATATAAAAAGTATGATTAGTTCAATACAAATGACTTTAAACGATATTTAGCGGAATTATCACCATTTTTTACCCAATTTTTTCCCAAATTTTTTTTCTATTTTTTGTATTCACCCAAATGTATTGTAAACACGTGTTTTAGATGTAAAATAATGTGAACTTAACGTTAAAAATATAAAAAGTATGATTAGTTTAATAGAAATGACTTAAGACGATATTTAGCGGATTCATCACCTGTATTTCAAAATTTTTTTACGACCTTTTATATTCACCCAAATGTATTGTAAATACGTTGTTTAGATGTAAAATTATGTGAACTTAACGATAAAAATATAAAAAGTATGATTAGTTCAATACAAATGACTTTAAACGATATTTAGCGGAATTATCACCATTTTTTACCAAATTTTTTCCCAAATTTTTTTTCTATTTTTTGTATTCACCCAAATGTATTGTAAATACGTGTTTTAGATGTAAAATAATGTGAACTTAACGATAAAAATATAAAAAGTATGATTAGTTCAATACAAATGACTTTAAACGATATTTAGCGGAATTATCACCATTTTTTACCCAATTTTTTCCCAAATTTTTTTTCTATTTTTTGTATTCACCCAAATGTATTGTAAACACGTGTTTTAGATGTAAAATAATGTGAACTTAACGTTAAAAATATAAAAAGTATGATTAGTTTAATAGAAATGACTTAAGACGATATTTAGCGGATTCATCACCTGTATTTCAAAATTTTTTTACGACCTTTTATATTCACCCAAATGTATTGTAAAGACGTGTTTTAGATGTAAAATAATGTGAACTTAACGATAAAAATATAAAAAGTATGATTAGTTCAATACAAATGACTTTAAACGATATTTAGCGGAATTATCACAATTTTTTACCAAATTTTTTCCCAAATTTTTTTTCTATTTTTTGTATTCACCCAAATGTATTGTAAATACGTGTTTTAGATGTAAAATAATGTGAACTTAACGATAAAAATATAAAAAGTATGATTAGTTCAATACAAATGACTTTAAACGATATTTAGCGGAATTATCACCATTTTTTACCAAATTTTTTTTCTATTTTTTGTATTCACCCAAATGTATTGTAAATACGTGTTTTAGATGTAAAATAATGTGATCTAAACGATAAAAATATAAAAAGTATGATTAGTTCAATACAAATGACTTTAAACGATATTTAGCGGAATTATCACCATTTTTTACCAAATTTTTTCCCAAATTTTTTTTCTATTTTTTGTATTCACCCAAATGTATTGTAAATACGTGTTTTAGATGTAAAATAATGTGAACTTAACGTTAAAAATATAAAAAGTATGATTAGTTTAATAGAAATGACTTAAGACGATATTTAGCGGATTCATCACCTGTATTTCAAAATTTTTTTACGACCTTTTATATTCACCCAAATGTATTGTAAAGACGTGTTTTAGATGTAAAATAATGTGAACTTAACGATAAAAATATAAAAAGTATGATTAGTTCAATACAAATGACTTTAAACGATATTTAGCGGAATTATCACCATTTTTTACCAAATTTTTTTTCTATTTTTTGTATTCACCCAAATGTATTGTAAACACGTGTTTTAGATGTAAAATAATGTGAACTTAACGTTAAAAATATAAAAAGTATGATTAGTTTAATAGTAATGACTTAAGACGATATTTTGCGGATTCATCACCTGTATTTCAAAATTTTTTTACGACCTTTTATATTCACCCAAATGTATTGTAAAGACGTGTTTTAGATGTAAAATTATGTGAACTTAACGATAAAAATATAAAAAGTATGATTAGTTCAATACAAATGACTTTAAACGATATTTAGCGGAATTATCACCATTTTTTACCCAATTTTTTCCCAAATTTTTTTTCTATTTTTTGTATTCACCCAAATGTATTGTAAATACGTGTTTTAGATGTAAAATAATGTGAACTTAACGATAAAAATATAAAAAGTATGATTAGTTCAATACAAATGACTTTAAACGATATTTAGCGGAATTATCACCATTTTTTACCAAATTTTTTCCCAAATTTTTTTTCTATTTTTTGTATTCACCCAAATGTATTGTAAATACGTGTTTTAGATGTAAAATAATGTGAACTTAACGATAAAAATATAAAAAGTATGATTAGTTCAATACAAATGACTTTAAACGATATTTAGCGGAATTATCACCATTTTTTACCAAATTTTTTTCCTATTTTTTGTATTCAGACAAATGTATTGTAAACACGTGTTTTAGATGTAAAATAATGTGAACTTAACGTTAAAAATATAAAAAGTATGATTAGTTTAATAGAAATGACTTAAGACGATATTTAGCGGATTCATCAGCTGTATTTCAAAATTTTTTTACGACCTTTTATATTCACCCAAATGTATTGTAAATACTTGTTTTAGATGTAAAATAATGTGAACTTAACGATAAAAATATAAAAAGTATGATTAGTTCAATACAAATGACTTTAAACGATATTTAGCGGAATTATCACCATTTTTTACCAAATTTTTTTTCTATTTTTTGTATTCACCCAAATGTATTGTAAACACGTGTTTTAGATGTAAAATAATGTGAACTTAACGTTAAAAATATAAAAAGTATGATTAGTTTAATAGTAATGACTTAAGACGATATTTTGCGGATTCATCACCTGTATTTCAAAATTTTTTTACGACCTTTTATATTCACCCAAATGTATTGTAAAGACGTGTTTTAGATGTAAAATTATGTGAACGTAACGATAAAAATATAAAAAGTATGATTAAATCAATACAAATGACTTTAAACGATATTTAGCGGAATTATCACCATTTTTTACCAAATTTTTTTCCTATTTTTTGTATTCAGACAAATGTATTGTAAACACGTGTTTTAGATGTAAAATAATGTGAACTTAACGTTAAAAATATAAAAAGTATGATTAGTTTAATAGAAATGACTTAAGACGATATTTAGCGGATTCATCAGCTGTATTTCAAAATTTTTTTACGACCTTTTATATTCACCCAAATGTATTGTAAATACTTGTTTTAGATGTAAAATAATGTGAACTTAACGATAAAAATATAAAAAGTATGATTAGTTCAATACAAATGACTTTAAACGATATTTAGCGGAATTATCACCATTTTTTACCAAATTTTTTTCCTATTTTTTGTATTCAGACAAATGTATTGTAAACACGTGTTTTAGATGTAAAATAATGTGAACTTAACGTTAAAAATATAAAAAGTATGATTAGTTTAATAGAAATGACTTAAGACGATATTTAGCGGATTCATCACCCGTATTTCAAAATTTTTTTACGACCTTTTATATTCACCCAAATGTATTGTAAAGACGTGTTTTAGATGTAAAATTATGTGAACTTAACGATAAAAATATAAAAAGTATGATTAGTTCAATACAAATGACTTTAAACGATATTTAGCGGAATTATCACCATTTTTTACCCAATTTTTTCCCAAATTTTTTTTCTATTTTTTGTATTCACCCAAATGTATTGTAAATACGTGTTTTAGATGTAAAATAATGTGAACTTAACGATAAAAATATAAAAAGTATGATTAGTTCAATACAAATGACTTTAAACGATATTTAGCGGAATTATCACCATTTTTTACCAAATTTTTTCCCAAATTTTTTTTCTATTTTTTGTATTCACCCAAATGTATTGTAAATACGTGTTTTAGATGTAAAATAATGTGAACTTAACGATAAAAATATAAAAAGTATGATTAGTTCAATACAAATGACTTTAAACGATATTTAGCGGAATTATCACCATTTTTTACCAAATTTTTTTCCTATTTTTTGTATTCAGACAAATGTATTGTAAACACGTGTTTTAGATGTAAAATAATGTGAACTTAACGTTAAAAATATAACAAGTATGATTAGTTTAATAGAAATGACTTAAGACGATATTTAGCGGATTCATCAGCTGTATTTCAAAATTTTTTTACGACCTTTTATATTCACCCAAATGTATTGTAAATACTTGTTTTAGATGTAAAATAATGTGAACTTAACGATAAAAATATAAAAAGTATGATTAGTTCAATACAAATGACTTTAAACGATATTTAGCGGAATTATCACCATTTTTTACCAAATTTTTTTCCTATTTTTTGTATTCAGACAAATGTATTGTAAACACGTGTTTTAGATGTAAAATAATGTGAACTTAACGTTAAAAATATAAAAAGTATGATTAGTTTAATAGAAATGACTTAAGACGATATTTAGCGGATTCATCAGCTGTATTTCCAAATGTTTTTACGACCTTTTATATTCACCCAAATGTATTGTAAATACTTGTTTTAGATGTAAAATAATGTGAACTTAACGATAAAAATATAAAAAGTATGATTAGTTCAATACAAATGACTTTAAACGATATTTAGCGGAATTATCACCATTTTTTACCCAATTTTTTCCCAAATTTTTTTTCTATTTTTTGTATTCACCCAAATGTATTGTAAACACGTGTTTTAGATGTAAAATAATGTGAACTTAACGTTAAAAATATAAAAAGTATGATTAGTTTAATAGAAATGACTTAAGACGATATTTAGCGGATTCATCACCTGTATTTCAAAATTTTTTTACGACCTTTTATATTCACCCAAATGTATTGTAAATACGTTGTTTAGATGTAAAATTATGTGAACTTAACGATAAAAATATAAAAAGTATGATTAGTTCAATACAAATGACTTTAAACGATATTTAGCGGAATTATCACCATTTTTTACCAAATTTTTTCCCAAATTTTTTTTCTATTTTTTGTATTCACCCAAATGTATTGTAAATACGTGTTTTAGATGTAAAATAATGTGAACTTAACGATAAAAATATAAAAAGTATGATTAGTTCAATACAAATGACTTTAAACGATATTTAGCGGAATTATCACCATTTTTTACCCAATTTTTTCCCAAATTTTTTTTCTATTTTTTGTATTCACCCAAATGTATTGTAAACACGTGTTTTAGATGTAAAATAATGTGAACTTAACGTTAAAAATATAAAAAGTATGATTAGTTTAATAGAAATGACTTAAGACGATATTTAGCGGATTCATCACCTGTATTTCAAAATTTTTTTACGACCTTTTATATTCACCCAAATGTATTGTAAAGACGTGTTTTAGATGTAAAATAATGTGAACTTAACGATAAAAATATAAAAAGTATGATTAGTTCAATACAAATGACTTTAAACGATATTTAGCGGAATTATCACAATTTTTTACCAAATTTTTTCCCAAATTTTTTTTCTATTTTTTGTATTCACCCAAATGTATTGTAAATACGTGTTTTAGATGTAAAATAATGTGAACTTAACGATAAAAATATAAAAAGTATGATTAGTTCAATACAAATGACTTTAAACGATATTTAGCGGAATTATCACCATTTTTTACCAAATTTTTTCCCAAATTTTTTTTCTATTTTTTGTATTCACCCAAATGTATTGTAAATACGTGTTTTAGATGTAAAATAATGTGAACTTAACGATAAAAATATAAAAAGTATGATTAGTTTAATACAAATGACTTTAAACGATATTTAGCGGAATTATCACCATTTTTTACCCAATTTTTTCCCAAATTTTTTTTCTATTTTTTGTATTCACCCAAATGTATTGTAAACACGTGTTTTAGATGTAAAATAATGTGAACTTAACGTTAAAAATATAAAAAGTATGATTAGTTCAATACAAATGACTTTAAACGATATTTAGCGGAATTATCAACATTTTTTACCCAATTTTTTCCCAAATTTTTTTTCTATTTTTTGTATTCACCCAAATGTATTGTAAATACGTGTTTTAGATGTAAAATAATGTGAACTTAACGATAAAAATATAAAAAGTATGATTAGTTCAATACAAATGACTTTAAACGATATTTAGCGGAATTATCACCATTTTTTACCAAATTTTTTCCCAAATTTTTTTTCTATTTTTTGTATTCACCCAAATGTATTGTAAATACGTGTTTTAGATGTAAAATAATGTGATCTAAACGATAAAAATATAAAAAGTATGATTAGTTCAATACAAATGACTTTAAACGATATTTAGCGGAATTATCACCATTTTTTACCAAATTTTTTTTCTATTTTTTGTATTCACCCAAATGTATTGTAAACACGTGTTTCAGATGTAAAATAATGTGAACTTAACGTTAAAAATATAAAAAGTATGATTAGTTAAATAGTAATGACTTAAGACGATATTTAGCGGATTCATCACCTGTATTTCAAAATTTTTTTACGACCTTTTATATTCACCCAAATGTATTGTAAAGACGTGTTTTAGATGTAAAATTATGTGAACGTAACGATAAAAATATAAAAAGTATGATTAGTTCAATACAAATGACTTTAAACGATATTTAGCGGAATTATCACCATTTTTTACCAAATTTTTTTCCTATTTTTTGTATTCAGACAAATGTATTGTAAACACGTGTTTTAGATGTAAAATAATGTGAACTTAACGTTAAAAATATAAAAAGTATGATTAGTTTAATAGAAATGACTTAAGACGATATTTAGCGGATTCATCACCTGTATTTCAAAATTTTTTTACGACCTTTTATATTCACCCAAATGTATTGTAAATACGTTGTTTAGATGTAAAATTATGTGAACTTAACGATAAAAATATAAAAAGTATGATTAGTTCAATACAAATGACTTTAAACGATATTTAGCGGAATTATCACCATTTTTTACCAAATTTTTTCCCAAATTTTTTTTCTATTTTTTGTATTCACCCAAATGTATTGTAAATACGTGTTTTAGATGTAAAATAATGTGAACTTAACGATAAAAATATAAAAAGTATGATTAGTTCAATACAAATGACTTTAAACGATATTTAGCGGAATTATCACCATTTTTTACCCAATTTTTTCCCAAATTTTTTTTCTATTTTTTGTATTCACCCAAATGTATTGTAAACACGTGTTTTAGATGTAAAATAATGTGAACTTAACGTTAAAAATATAAAAAGTATGATTAGTTTAATAGAAATGACTTAAGACGATATTTAGCGGATTCATCACCTGTATTTCAAAATTTTTTTACGACCTTTTATATTCACCCAAATGTATTGTAAAGACGTGTTTTAGATGTAAAATAATGTGAACTTAACGATAAAAATATAAAAAGTATGATTAGTTCAATACAAATGACTTTAAACGATATTTAGTGGAATTATCACAATTTTTTACCAAATTTTTTCCCAAATTTTTTTTCTATTTTTTGTATTCACCCAAATGTATTGTAAATACGTGTTTTAGATGTAAAATAATGTGAACTTAACGATAAAAATATAAAAAGTATGATTAGTTCAATACAAATGACTTTAAACGATATTTAGCGGAATTATCACCATTTTTTACCAAATTTTTTCCCAAATTTTTTTTCTATTTTTTGTATTCACCCAAATGTATTGTAAATACGTGTTTTAGATGTAAAATAATGTGAACTTAACGATAAAAATATAAAAAGTATGATTAGTTCAATACAAATGACTTTAAACGATATTTAGCGGAATTATCACCATTTTTTACCCAATTTTTTCCCAAATTTTTTTTCTATTTTTTGTATTCACCCAAATGTATTGTAAACACGTGTTTTAGATGTAAAATAATGTGAACTTAACGTTAAAAATATAAAAAGTATGATTAGTTCAATACAAATGACTTTAAACGATATTTAGCGGAATTATCAACATTTTTTACCCAATTTTTTCCCAAATTTTTTTTCTATTTTTTGTATTCACCCAAATGTATTGTAAATACGTGTTTTAGATGTAAAATAATGTGAACTTAACGATAAAAATATAAAAAGTATGATTAGTTCAATACAAATGACTTTAAACGATATTTAGCGGAATTATCACCATTTTTTACCAAATTTTTTCCCAAATTTTTTTTCTATTTTTTGTATTCACCCAAATGTATTGTAAATACGTGTTTTAGATGTAAAATAATGTGATCTAAACGATAAAAATATAAAAAGTATGATTAGTTCCATACAAATGACTTTAAACGATATTTAGCGGAATTATCACCATTTTTTACCAAATTTTTTTTCTATTTTTTGTATTCACCCAAATGTATTGTAAACACGTGTTTCAGATGTAAAATAATGTGAACTTAACGTTAAAAATATAAAAAGTATGATTAGTTAAATAGTAATGACTTAAGACGATATTTAGCGGATTCATCACCTGTATTTCAAAATTTTTTTACGACCTTTTATATTCACCCAAATGTATTGTAAAGACGTGTTTTAGATGTAAAATTATGTGAACGTAACGATAAAAATATAAAAAGTATGATTAGTTCAATACAAATGACTTTAAACGATATTTAGCGGAATTATCACCATTTTTTACCAAATTTTTTTCCTATTTTTTGTATTCAGACAAATGTATTGTAAACACGTGTTTTAGATGTAAAATAATGTGAACTTAACGTTAAAAATATAAAAAGTATGATTAGTTTAATAGAAATGACTTAAGACGATATTTAGCGGATTCATCACCCGTATTTCAAAATTTTTTTACGACCTTTTATATTCACCCAAATGTATTGTAAATACGTGTTTTAGATGTAAAATAATGTGAACTTAACGATAAAAATATAAAAAGTATGATTAGTTCAATACAAATGACTTTAAACGATATTTAGCGGAATTATCACCATTTTTTACCCAATTTTTTCCCAAATTTTTTTTCTATTTTTTGTATTCACCCAAATGTATTGTAAACACGTGTTTTAGATGTAAAATAATGTGAACTTAACGTTAAAAATATAAAAAGTATGATTAGTTCAATACAAATGACTTTAAACGATATTTAGCGGAATTATCACCATTTTTTACCAAATTTTTTCCCAAATTTTTTTTCTATTTTTTGTATTCACCCAAATGTATTGTAAATATGTGTTTTAGATGTAAAATAATGTGATCTAAACGATAAAAATATAAAAAGTATGATTAGTTCAATACAAATGACTTTAAACGATATTTAGCGGAATTATCACCATTTTTTACCAAATTTTTTTTCTATTTTTTGTATTCACCCAAATGTATTGTAAACACGTGTTTCAGATGTAAAATAATGTGAACTTAACGTTAAAAATATAAAAAGTATGATTAGTTAAATAGTAATGACTTAAGACGATATTTAGCGGATTCATCACCTGTATTTCAAAATTTTTTTACGACCTTTTATATTCACCCAAATGTATTGTAAAGACGTGTTTTAGATGTAAAATTATGTGAACGTAACGATAAAAATATAAAAAGTATGATTAGTTCAATACAAATGACTTTAAACGATATTTAGCGGAATTATCACCATTTTTTACCAAATTTTTTTCCTATTTTTTGTATTCAGACAAATGTATTGTAAACACGTGTTTTAGATGTAAAATAATGTGAACTTAACGTTAAAAATATAAAAAGTATGATTAGTTTAATAGAAATGACTTAAGACGATATTTAGCGGATTCATCACCCGTATTTCAAAATTTTTTTACGACCTTTTATATTCACCCAAATGTATTGTAAAGACGTGTTTTAGATGTAAAATTATGTGAACTTAACGATAAAAATATAAAAAGTATGATTAGTTCAATACAAATGACTTTAAACGATATTTAGCGGAATTATCACCATTTTTTACCCAATTTTTTCCCAAATTTTTTTTCTATTTTTTGTATTCACCCAAATGTATTGTAAACACGTGTTTTAGATGTAAAATAATGTGAACTTAACGTTAAAAATATAAAAAGTATGATTAGTTTAATAGTAATGACTTAAGACGATATTTAGCGGATTCATCACCTGTATTTCAAAATTTTTTTACGACCTTTTATATTCACCCAAATGTATTGTAAATACGTGTTTTAGATGTAAAATAATGTGAACTTAACGATAAAAATATAAAAAGTATGATTAGTTCAATACAAATGACTTTAAACGATATTTAGCGGAATTATCACCATTTTTTACCCAATTTTTTCCCAAATTTTTTTTCTATTTTTTGTATTCACCCAAATGTATTGTAAACACGTGTTTTAGATGTAAAATAATGTGAACTTAACGTAAAAAATATAAAAAGTATGATTAGTTAAATAGTAATGACTTAAGACGATATTTAGCGGATTCATCACCTGTATTTCAAAATTTTTTTACGACCTTTTATATTCACCCAAATGTATTGTAAAGACGTGTTTTAGATGTAAAATTATGTGAACGTAACGATAAAAATATAAAAAGTATGATTAGTTCAATACAAATGACTTTAAACGATATTTAGCGGAATTATCACCATTTTTTACCAAATTTTTTTCCTATTTTTTGTATTCAGACAAATGTATTGTAAACACGTGTTTTAGATGTAAAATAATGTGAACTTAACGTTAAAAATATAAAAAGTATGATTAGTTTAATAGTAATGACTTAAGACGATATTTAGCGGATTCATCACCTGTATTTCAAAATTTTTTTACGACCTTTTATATTCACCCAAATGTATTGTAAAGACGTGTTTTAGATGTAAAATTATGTGAACGTAACGATAAAAATATAAAAAGTATGATTAGTTCAATACAAATGACTTTAAACGATATTTAGCGGAATTATCACCATTTTTTACCCAATTTTTTCCCAAATTTTTTTTCTATTTTTTGTATTCACCCAAATGTATTGTAAATACGTGTTTTAGATGTAAAATAATGTGAACTTAACGATAAAAATATAAAAAGTATGATTAGTTCAATACAAATGACTTTAAACGATATTTAGCGGAATTATCACCATTTTTTACCAAATTTTTTCCCAAATTTTTTTTCTATTTTTTGTATTCACCCAAATGTATTGTAAATACGTGTTTTAGATGTAAAATAATGTGAACTTAACGATAAAAATATAAAAAGTATGATTAGTTCAATACAAATGACTTTAAACGATATTTAGCGGAATTATCACCATTTTTTACCAAATTTTTTTCCTATTTTTTGTATTCAGACAAATGTATTGTAAACACGTGTTTTAGATGTAAAATAATGTGAACTTAACGTTAAAAATATAAAAAGTATGATTAGTTTAATAGAAATGACTTAAGACGATATTTAGAGGATTCATCAGCTGTATTTCAAAATTTTTTTACGACCTTTTATATTCACCCAAATGTATTGTAAATACTTGTTTTAGATGTAAAATAATGTGAACTTAACGATAAAAATATAAAAAGTATGATTAGTTCAATACAAATGACTTTAAACGATATTTAGCGGAATTATCACCATTTTTTACCAAATTTTTTTCCTATTTTTTGTATTCAGACAAATGTATTGTAAACACGTGTTTTAGATGTAAAATAATGTGAACTTAACGTTAAAAATATAAAAAGTATGATTAGTTTAATAGAAATGACTTAAGACGATATTTAGCGGATTCATCAGCTGTATTTCAAAATTTTTTTACGACCTTTTATATTCACCCAAATGTATTGTAAATACTTGTTTTAGATGTAAAATAATGTGAACTTAACGATAAAAATATAAAAAGTATGATTAGTTCAATACAAATGACTTTAAACGATATTTAGCGGAATTATCACCATTTTTTACCAAATTTTTTCCCAAATTTTTTTTCTATTTTTTGTATTCACCCAAATGTATTGTAAATACGTGTTTTAGATGTAAAATAGTGTGAACTTAACGATAAAAATATAAAAAGTATGATTAGTTCAATACAAATGACTTTAAACGATATTTAGCGGAATTATCACCATTTTTTACCAAATTTTTTTTCTATTTTTTGTATTCACCCAAATGTATTGTAAACTCGTGTTTTAGATGTAAAATAATGTGAACTTAACGTTAAAAATATAAAAAGTATGATTAGTTTAATAGAAATGACTTAAGACGATATTTAGCGGATTCATCACCTGTATTTCAAAATTTTTTTACGACCTTTTATATTCACCCAAATGTATTGTAAAGACGTTGTTTAGATGTAAAATTATGTGAACTTAACGATAAAAATATAAAAAGTATGATTAGTTCAATACAAATGACTTTAAACGATATTTAGCGGAATTATCACCATTTTTTACCCAATTTTTTCCCAAATTTTTTTTCTATTTTTTGTATTCACCCAAATGTATTGTAAACACGTAATTTAGATGTAAAATAATGTGAACTTAACATTAAAAATATAAAAAGTATGATTAGTTTAATAGAAATGACTTAAGACGATATTTAGCGGATTCATCACCTGTATTTCAAAATTTTTTTACGACCTTTTATATTCACCCAAATGTATTGTAAATACGTTGTTTAGATGTAAAATTATGTGAACTTAACGATAAAAATATAAAAAGTATGATTAGTTCAATACAAATGACTTTAAACGATATTTAGCGGAATTATCACCATTTTTTACCAAATTTTTTCCCAAATTTTTTTTCTATTTTTTGTATTCACCCAAATGTATTGTAAATACGTGTTTTAGATGTAAAATAATGTGAACTTAACGATAAAAATATAAAAAGTATGATTAGTTCAATACAAATGACTTTAAACGATATTTAGCGGAATTATCACCATTTTTTACCCAATTTTTTCCCAAATTTTTTTTCTATTTTTTGTATTCACCCAAATGTATTGTAAACACGTGTTTTAGATGTAAAATAAAGTGAACTTAACGTTAAAAATATAAAAAGTATGATTAGTTTAATAGAAATGACTTAAGACGATATTTAGCGGATTCATCACCTGTATTTCAAAATTTTTTTACGACCTTTTATATTCACCCAAATGTATTGTAAAGACGTGTTTTAGATGTAAAATAATGTGAACTTAACGATAAAAATATAAAAAGTATGATTAGTTCAATACAAATGACTTTAAACGATATTTAGCGGAATTATCACCATTTTTTACCAAATTTTTTCCCAAATTTTTTTTCTATTTTTTGTATTCACCCAAATGTATTGTAAATACGTGTTTTAGATGTAAAATAATGTGAACTTAACGATAAAAATATAAAAAGTATGATTAGTTCAATACAAATGACTTTAAACGATATTTAGCGGAATTATCACCATTTTTTACCAAATTTTTTCCCAAATTTTTTTTCTATTTTTTGTATTCACCCAAATGTATTGTAAATACGTGTTTTAGATGTAAAATAATGTGAACTTAACGATAAAAATATAAAAAGTATGATTAGTTCAATACAAATGACTTTAAACGATATTTAGCCGAATTATCACCATTTTTTACCCAATTTTTTCCCAAATTTTTTTTCTATTTTTTGTATTCACCCAAATGTATTGTAAACACGTGTTTTAGATGTAAAATAATGTGAACTTAACGTTAAAAATATAAAAAGTATGATTAGTTCAATACAAATGACTTTAAACGATATTTAGCGGAATTATCAACATTTTTTACCCAATTTTTTCCCAAATTTTTTTTCTATTTTTTGTATTCACCCAAATGTATTGTAAATACGTGTTTTAGATGTAAAATAATGTGAACTTAACGATAAAAATATTAAAAGTATGATTAGTTCAATACAAATGACTTTAAACGATATTTAGCGGAATTATCACCATTTTTTACCAAATTTTTTCCCAAATTTTTTTTCTATTTTTTGTATTCACCCAAATGTATTGTAAATACGTGTTTTAGATGTAAAATAATGTGAACTTAACGATAAAAATATAAAAAGTATGATTAGTTCAATACAAATGACTTAAGACGATATTTAGCGGATTCATCAGCTGTATTTCAAAATTTTTTTACGACCTTTTATATTCACCCAAATGTATTGTAAATACTTGTTTTAGATGTAAAATAATGTGAACTTAACGATAAAAATATAAAAAGTATGATTAGTTCAATACAAATGACTTTAAACGATATTTAGCGGAATTATCACCATTTTTTACCAAATTTTTTTCCTATTTTTTGTATTCAGACAAATGTATTGTAAACACGTGTTTTAGATGTAAAATAATGTGAACTTAACGTTAAAAATATAAAAAGTATGATTAGTTTAATAGAAATGACTTAAGACGATATTTAGCGGATTCATCAGCTGTATTTCAAAATTTTTTTACGACCTTTTATATTCACCCAAATGTATTGTAAATACTTGTTTTAGATGTAAAATAATGTGAACTTAACGATAAAAATATAAAAAGTATGATTAGTTCAATACAAATGACTTTAAACGATATTTAGCGGAATTATCACCATTTTTTACCAAATTTTTTTCCTATTTTTTGTATTCAGACAAATGTATTGTAAACACGTGTTTTAGATGTAAAATAATGTGAACTTAACGTTAAAAATATAAAAAGTATGATTAGTTTAATAGAAATGACTTAAGACGATATTTAGCGGATTCATCAGCTGTATTTCAAAATTTTTTTACGACCTTTTATATTCACCCAAATGTATTGTAAATACTTGTTTTAGATGTAAAATAATGTGAACTTAACGATAAAAATATAAAAAGTATGATTAGTTCAATACAAATGACTTTAAACGATATTTAGCGGAATTATCACCATTTTTTACCAAATTTTTTCCCAAATTTTTTTTCTATTTTTTGTATTCACCCAAATGTATTGTAAATACGTGTTTTAGATGTAAAATAGTGTGAACTTAACGATAAAAATATAAAAAGTATGATTAGTTCAATACAAATGACTTTAAACGATATTTAGCGGAATTATCACCATTTTTTACCAAATTTTTTTTCTATTTTTTGTATTCACCCAAATGTATTGTAAACTCGTGTTTTAGATGTAAAATAATGTGAACTTAACGTTAAAAATATAAAAAGTATGATTAGTTTAATAGAAATGACTTAAGACGATATTTAGCGGATTCATCACCTGTATTTCAAAATTTTTTTACGACCCTTTATATTCACCCAAATGTATTGTAAAGACGTTGTTTAGATGTAAAATTATGTGAACTTAACGATAAAAATATAAAAAGTATGATTAGTTCAATACAAATGACTTTAAACGATATTTAGCGGAATTATCACCATTTTTTACCCAATTTTTTCCCAAATTTTTTTTCTATTTTTTGTATTCACCCAAATGTATTGTAAACACGTAATTTAGATGTAAAATAATGTGAACTTAACATTAAAAATATAAAAAGTATGATTAGTTTAATAGAAATGACTTAAGACGATATTTAGCGGATTCATCACCTGTATTTCAAAATTTTTTTACGACCTTTTATATTCACCCAAATGTATTGTAAATACGTTGTTTAGATGTAAAATTATGTGAACTTAACGATAAAAATATAAAAAGTATGATTAGTTCAATACAAATGACTTTAAACGATATTTAGCGGAATTATCACCATTTTTTACCAAATTTTTTCCCAAATTTTTTTTCTATTTTTTGTATTCACCCAAATGTATTGTAAATACGTGTTTTAGATGTAAAATAATGTGAACTTAACGATAAAAATATAAAAAGTATGATTAGTTCAATACAAATGACTTTAAACGATATTTAGCGGAATTATCACCATTTTTTACCCAATTTTTTCCCAAATTTTTTTTCTATTTTTTGTATTCACCCAAATGTATTGTAAACACGTGTTTTAGATGTAAAATAAAGTGAACTTAACGTTAAAAATATAAAAAGTATGATTAGTTTAATAGAAATGACTTAAGACGATATTTAGCGGATTCATCACCTGTATTTCAAAATTTTTTTACGACCTTTTATATTCACCCAAATGTATTGTAAAGACGTGTTTTAGATGTAAAATAATGTGAACTTAACGATAAAAATATAAAAAGTATGATTAGTTCAATACAAATGACTTTAAACGATATTTAGCGGAATTATCACCATTTTTTACCAAATTTTTTCCCAAATTTTTTTTCTATTTTTTGTATTCACCCAAATGTATTGTAAATACGTGTTTTAGATGTAGAATAATGTGAACTTAACGATAAAAATATAAAAAGTATGATTAGTTCAATAAAAATGACTTTAAACGATATTTAGCGGAATTATCACCATTTTTTACCAAATTTTTTCCCAAATTTTTTTTCTATTTTTTGTATTCACCCAAATGTATTGTAAATACGTGTTTTAGATGTAAAATAATGTGAACTTAACGATAAAAATATAAAAAGTATGATTAGTTCAATACAAATGACTTTAAACGATATTTAGCCGAATTATCACCATTTTTTACCCAATTTTTTCCCAAATTGTTTTTCTATTTTTTGTATTCACCCAAATGTATTGTAAACACTCGTTTTAGATGTAAAATAATGTGAACTTAACGTTAAAAATATAAAAAGTATGATTAGTTCAATACAAATGACTTTAAACGATATTTAGCGGAATTATCAAAATTTTTTACCCAATTTTTTCCCAAATTTTTTTTCTATTTTTTGTATTCACCCAAATGTATTGTAAATACGTGTTTTAGATGTAAAATAATGTGAACTTAACGATAAAAATATAAAAAGTATGATTAGTTCAATACAAATGACTTTAAACGATATTTAGCGGAATTATCACCATTTTTTACCAAATTTTTTCCCAAATTTTTTTTCTATTTTTTGTATTCACCCAAATGTATTGTAAATACGTGTTTTAGATGTAAAATAATGTGAACTTAACGATAAAAATATAAAAAGTATGATTAGTTCAATACAAATGACTTTAAACAATATTTAGCGGAATTATCACCATTTTTTACCCAATTTTTTCCCAAATTTTTTTTCTTTTTTTTGTATTCACCCAAATGTATTGTAAACACGTGTTTTAGATGTAAAATAATGTGAACTTAACGTTAAAAATATAAAAAGTATGATTAGTTTAATAGAAATGACTTAAGACGATATTTAGCGGATTCATCACCTGTATTTCAAAATTTTTTTACGACATTTTATATTCACCCAAATGTATTGTAAAGACGTTGTTTAGATTTAAAATTATGTGAACTTAACGATAAAAATATAAAAAGTATGATTAGTTCAATACAAATGACTTTAAACGATATTTAGCGGAATTATCACCATTTTTTACCCAATTTTTTCCCAAATTTTTTTTCTATTTTTTGTATTCACCCAAATGTATTGTAAATACGTGTTTTAGATGTAAAATAATGTGAACTTAACGTTAAAAATATAAAAAGTATGATTAGTTTAATAGAAATGACTTAAGACGATATTTAGCGGATTCATCAGCTGTATTTCAAAATTTTTTTACGACCTTTTATATTCACCCAAATGTATTGTAAATACGTGTTTTAGATGTAAAATGGTGTGAACTTAACGAAAAAATATAAAAAGTATGATTAGTTCAATACAAATGACTTTAAACGATATTTAGCGGAATTATCACCATTTTTTACCAAATTTTTTTTCTATTTTTTGTATTCACCCAAATGTATTGTAAACTCGTGTTTTAGATGTAAAATAATGTGAACTTAACGTTAAAAATATAAAAAGTATGATTAGTTTAATAGAAATGACTTAAGACGATATTTAGCGGATTCATCACCTGTATTTCAAAATTTTTTTACGACCTTTTATATTCACCCAAATGTATTGTAAAGACGTTGTTTAGATGTAAAATTATGTGAACTTAACGATAAAAATATAAAAAGTATGATTAGTTCAATACAAATGACTTTAAACGATATTTAGCGGAATTATCACCATTTTTTACCCAATTTTTTCCCAAATTTTTTTTCTATTTTTTGTATTCACCCAAATGTATTGTAAACACGTGTTTTAGATGTAAAATAATGTGAACTTAACGTTAAAAATATAAAAAGTATGATTAGTTTAATAGAAATGACTTAAGACGATATTTAGCGGATTCATCACCTGTATTTCAAAATTTTTTTACGACCTTTTATATTCACCCAAATGTATTGTAAAGACGTGTTTTAGATGTAAAATAATGTGAACTTAACGATAAAAATATAAAAAGTATGATTAGTTCAATACAAATGACTTTAAACGATATTTAGCAGAATTATCACCATTTTTTACCCAATTTTTTCCCAAATTTTTTTTCTATTTTTTGTATTCACCCAAATGTATTGTAAACACGTGTTTTAGATGTAAAATAAAGTGAACTTAACGTTAAAAATATAAAAAGTATGATTAGTTTAATAGAAATGACTTAAGACGATATTTAGCGGATTCATCACCTGTATTTCAAAATTTTTTTACGACCTTTTATATTCACCCAAATGTATTGTAAAGACGTGTTTTAGATGTAAAATAATGTGAACTTAACGATAAAAATATAAAAAGTATGATTAGTTCAATACAAATGACTTTAAACGATATTTAGCGGAATTATCACCATTTTTTACCAAATTTTTTCCCAAATTTTTTTTCTATTTTTTGTATTCACCCAAATGTATTGTAAATACGTGTTTTAGATGTAAAATAATGTGAACTTAACGATAAAAATATAAAAAGTATGATTAGTTCAATAAAAATGACTTTAAACGATATTTAGCGGAATTATCACCATTTTTTACCAAATTTTTTCCCAAATTTTTTTTCTATTTTTTGTATTCACCCAAATGTATTGTAAATACGTGTTTTAGATGTAAAATAATGTGAACTTAACGATAAAAATATAAAAAGTATGATTAGTTCAATACAAATGACTTTAAACGATATTTAGCCGAATTATCACCATTTTTTACCCAATTTTTTCCCAAATTGTTTTTCTATTTTTTGTATTCACCCAAATGTATTGTAAACACGTGTTTTAGATGTAAAATAATGTGAACTTAACGTTAAAAATATAAAAAGTATGATTAGTTCAATACAAATGACTTTAAACGATATTTAGCGGAATTATCAACATTTTTTACCCAATTTTTTCCCAAATTTTTTTTCTATTTTTTGTATTCACCCAAATGTATTGTAAATACGTGTTTTAGATGTAAAATAATGTGAACTTAACGATAAAAATATAAAAAGTATGATTAGTTCAATACAAATGACTTTAAACGATATTTAGCGGAATTATCACCATTTTTTACCAAATTTTTTCCCAAATTTTTTTTCTATTTTTTGTATTCACCCAAATGTATTGTAAATACGTGTTTTAGATGTAAAATAATGTGAACTTAACGATAAAAATATAAAAAGTATGATTAGTTCAATACAAATGACTTTAAACAATATTTAGCGGAATTATCACCATTTTTTACCCAATTTTTTCCCAAATTTTTTTTCTTTTTTTTGTATTCACCCAAATGTATTGTAAACACGTGTTTTAGATGTAAAATAATGTGAACTTAACGTTAAAAATATAAAAAGTATGATTAGTTTAATAGAAATGACTTAAGACGATATTTAGCGGATTCATCACCTGTATTTCAAAATTTTTTTACGACATTTTATATTCACCCAAATGTATTGTAAAGACGTTGTTTAGATTTAAAATTATGTGAACTTAACGATAAAAATATAAAAAGTATGATTAGTTCAATACAAATGACTTTAAACGATATTTAGCGGAATTATCACCATTTTTTACCCAATTTTTTCCCAAATTTTTTTTCTATTTTTTGTATTCACCCAAATGTATTGTAAATACGTGTTTTAGATGTAAAATAATGTGAACTTAACGTTAAAAATATAAAAAGTATGATTAGTTTAATAGAAATGACTTAAGACGATATTTAGCGGATTCATCAGCTGTATTTCAAAATTTTTTTACGACCTTTTATATTCACCCAAATGTATTGTAAATACGTGTTTTAGATGTAAAATGGTGTGAACTTAACGAAAAAATATAAAAAGTATGATTAGTTCAATACAAATGACTTTAAACGATATTTAGCGGAATTATCACCATTTTTTACCAAATTTTTTTTCTATTTTTTGTATTCACCCAAATGTATTGTAAACACGTGTTTTAGATGTAAAATAATGTGAACTTAACGTTAAAAATATAAAAAGTATGATTAGTTTAATAGTAATGACTTAAGACGATATTTAGCGGATTCATCACCTGTATTTCAAAATTTTTTTACGACCTTTTATATTCACCCAAATGTATTGTAAAGACGTGTTTTAGATGTAAAATTATGTGAACGTAACGATAAAAATATAAAAAGTATGATTAAATCAATACAAATGACTTTAAACGATATTTAGCGGAATTATCACCATTTTTTACCAAATTTTTTTCCTATTTTTTGTATTCAGACAAATGTATTGTAAACACGTGTTTTAGATGTAAAATAATGTGAACTTAACGTTAAAAATATAAAAAGTATGATTAGTTTAATAGAAATGACTTAAGACGATATTTAGCGGATTCATCAGCTGTATTTCAAAATTTTTTTACGACCTTTTATATTCACCCAAATGTATTGTAAATACTTGTTTTAGATGTAAAATAATGTGAACTTAACGATAAAAATATAAAAAGTATGATTAGTTCAATACAAATGACTTTAAACGATATTTAGCGGAATTATCACCATTTTTTACCAAATTTTTTTCCTATTTTTTGTATTCAGACAAATGTATTGTAAACACGTGTTTTAGATGTAAAATAATGTGAACTTAACGTTAAAAATATAAAAAGTATGATTAGTTTAATAGAAATGACTTAAGACGATATTTAGCGGATTCATCAGCTGTATTTCAAAATTTTTTTACGACCTTTTATATTCACCCAAATGTATTGTAAATACTTGTTTTAGATGTAAAATAATGTGAACTTAACGATAAAAATATAAAAAGTATGATTAGTTCAATACAAATGACTTTAAACGATATTTAGCGGAATTATCACCATTTTTTACCAAATTTTTTCCCAAATTTTTTTTCTATTTTTTGTATTCACCCAAATGTATTGTAAATACGTGTTTTAGATGTAAAATAGTGTGAACTTAACGATAAAAATATAAAAAGTATGATTAGTTCAATACAAATGACTTTAAACGATATTTAGCGGAATTATCACCATTTTTTACCAAATTTTTTTTCTATTTTTTGTATTCACCCAAATGTATTGTAAACTCGTGTTTTAGATGTAAAATAATGTGAACTTAACGTTAAAAATATAAAAAGTATGATTAGTTTAATAGAAATGACTTAAGACGATATTTAGCGGATTCATCACCTGTATTTCAAAATTTTTTTACGACCTTTTATATTCACCCAAATGTATTGTAAAGACGTTGTTTAGATGTAAAATTATGTGAACTTAACGATAAAAATATAAAAAGTATGATTAGTTCAATACAAATGACTTTAAACGATATTTAGCGGAATTATCACCATTTTTTACCCAATTTTTTCCCAAATTTTTTTTCTATTTTTTGTATTCACCCAAATGTATTGTAAACACGTAATTTAGATGTAAAATAATGTGAACTTAACATTAAAAATATAAAAAGTATGATTAGTTTAATAGAAATGACTTAAGACGATATTTAGCGGATTCATCACCTGTATTTCAAAATTTTTTTACGACCTTTTATATTCACCCAAATGTATTGTAAATACGTTGTTTAGATGTAAAATTATGTGAACTTAACGATAAAAATATAAAAAGTATGATTAGTTCAATACAAATGACTTTAAACGATATTTAGCGGAATTATCACCATTTTTTACCAAATTTTTTCCCAAATTTTTTTTCTATTTTTTGTATTCACCCAAATGTATTGTAAATACGTGTTTTAGATGTAAAATAATGTGAACTTAACGATAAAAATATAAAAAGTATGATTAGTTCAATACAAATGACTTTAAACGATATTTAGCGGAATTATCACCATTTTTTACCCAATTTTTTCCCAAATTTTTTTTCTATTTTTTGTATTCACCCAAATGTATTGTAAACACGTGTTTTAGATGTAAAATAAAGTGAACTTAACGTTAAAAATATAAAAAGTATGATTAGTTTAATAGAAATGACTTAAGACGATATTTAGCGGATTCATCACCTGTATTTCAAAATTTTTTTACGACCTTTTATATTCACCCAAATGTATTGTAAAGACGTGTTTTAGATGTAAAATAATGTGAACTTAACGATAAAAATATAAAAAGTATGATTAGTTCAATACAAATGACTTTAAACGATATTTAGCGGAATTATCACCATTTTTTACCAAATTTTTTCCCAAATTTTTTTTCTATTTTTTGTATTCACCCAAATGTATTGTAAATACGTGTTTTAGATGTAGAATAATGTGAACTTAACGATAAAAATATAAAAAGTATGATTAGTTCAATAAAAATGACTTTAAACGATATTTAGCGGAATTATCACCATTTTTTACCAAATTTTTTCCCAAATTTTTTTTCTATTTTTTGTATTCACCCAAATGTATTGTAAATACGTGTTTTAGATGTAAAATAATGTGAACTTAACGATAAAAATATAAAAAGTATGATTAGTTCAATACAAATGACTTTAAACGATATTTAGCCGAATTATCACCATTTTTTACCCAATTTTTTCCCAAATTGTTTTTCTATTTTTTGTATTCACCCAAATGTATTGTAAACACTCGTTTTAGATGTAAAATAATGTGAACTTAACGTTAAAAATATAAAAAGTATGATTAGTTCAATACAAATGACTTTAAACGATATTTAGCGGAATTATCAAAATTTTTTACCCAATTTTTTCCCAAATTTTTTTTCTATTTTTTGTATTCACCCAAATGTATTGTAAATACGTGTTTTAGATGTAAAATAATGTGAACTTAACGATAAAAATATAAAAAGTATGATTAGTTCAATACAAATGACTTTAAACGATATTTAGCGGAATTATCACCATTTTTTACCAAATTTTTTCCCAAATTTTTTTTCTATTTTTTGTATTCACCCAAATGTATTGTAAATACGTGTTTTAGATGTAAAATAATGTGAACTTAACGATAAAAATATAAAAAGTATGATTAGTTCAATACAAATGACTTTAAACAATATTTAGCGGAATTATCACCATTTTTTACCCAATTTTTTCCCAAATTTTTTTTCTTTTTTTTGTATTCACCCAAATGTATTGTAAACACGTGTTTTAGATGTAAAATA